>NW_025938456.1:149978-343851 GCF_000764305.2 Hyalella azteca | reverse complement strand
AGCGCAGAGATAACCAAGAGCGCAGAGATAACCAAGAGCGCAGAGATAACCAAAAGCGCAGAGATAACCAAGATCGCAGCTGCCGCAGGTTATCCCGTATGTTTACAGGTAGGAGCGACCGGCTGTCCAGCTCAAGCCAGCAGACGTGCACTGAATTGCAATAACGTGCACTGAATTTTCAAAGCACGCAGCAGCAGGCAATTCTGAGCAACTGTTATGGAGTATACAAAACAATATATAATTAATGACGGAATAATGAATGAATAAGTTAGACTGTCCATAATGAGCGCATGTTTACAAAACAGCTGAAGTCTGACTGAGCTACAGCATCACTCATGCAGTAGCTCCGTGATAAGAAATTGTAAGTCTAAACGATTGTCACGAGTAGTGTGAAAATGAAAAGAAATTGACATTTGATAAACGCAGCGACATATATCTGAGTTATTGTGTTATTATGATAAATTTAACACTAACCATAACTTTTTTACCAATCATGTACTCGTTTTCTTGAATAGAATTTTCACTAAAACACCAAAGCAAAGAAAACTCTTCAAAAATTCATAGTAACTTTATAGAAAACGTTTCGGAGTCCAGCTTCATCGTCAGTTCAAAAATTCTAGAACACAGATAAATCAGTAATTAGTCAAGAATACCAAATCGATTGGAGCTTTTTGCCAATGTTACTTTTTCATAAAGTTTATGAGCAGGGCAATGATTGATGTTTGCACTCTAAGATTTGCGTTGCATTTAAGTTAAAAATCAAGAATTTAAAAGCAAAGAAAACTGCGAAAAAAATTCACCATTTCTTATGCGAGAAAACAGAATTTCTTGCATAAGAAATGGTGACTTTTTTGGGCTGTTTTATTTGTTTATACATTTTTGATAAACTTGCGATTTAGGCAATCAAATGATCTTAATTTAAAATTGTATTATTCCACTGCTTTATTCATTCGCTTTAACTTATTTCTCGATAAGTATTATTCAGTAATCTTGCAGCAGCTCATTACTCGTTCAAGTTGAACTGATTGTTCTTTGCTAACATCTGCATTTACAATATCGCAAATTATGGAATACAAATGTTGAATTTATTTTTTACTAATTATGATGCTTTAATATAGGAAAAGAATTGGCGACAGGCCACATCAGGCCTACACTACAGCGCCGAGATCACTATGTTATATCATACAATGATTTTATGATTAAAAAAATCACGCAGAATTTTGCAGATGCAATCTGCTTATCGTCATTTTCGTTTTATACGCCACTTAATTGAAGCTCACTGATAATATAATGTGCCAAGCTTAAGGAACTTGACGTATCAATTCAACCCTAATGTATATATTTACAGCGACTCGGCATAATCCAATGGATCAAGCCTAATCTTTTCTAAATCCAATTAATTTTAATGATTTCTATTATTTCGAGTGTGTGTGAGTGCATGTATGGACCTGATTTTCATTGTCAATATTTCTCCAAAGTTACATATTAGATGATTTATTTTACTTTCATCACTCTACGGACGCTATAATTTTTATTGATTTGTGTAATAATCTTAATTCAAGATTCATGATGGTTTCAATATTAATTTATGATTCAAAATCAAGGATCATAACAGCATTCCCTCGAAGCTGATGTGTTCAGCATACAGCTTTCGTAATTCAAATCGAAGGAACAATTTTGTTTGAGTGAGAGAGAGAAAGAGAGATAAGAATCTTAAACAATAACTAACAATTGTGTTGATTGTGGACAGATTTAACAATTTTAGAAACTTTGATGCTCTAACGCTGTAGAACGTAGCGTTAAGTACCTCAAGGTGTTTTCAAGATTCCCAGTAGGGATTTCTTCCAAAATTCATTAGAGATAGATTTCTTCTTCTATCCATCATTTTTTCATACTCTTCAGCGAAGGAACTGAATGCTAATGCGTCTTTTAATTAGTGTTGCGTATTCCATTGGAGTATACCTATACCTAGGCGATGAGACGCGATTTGGAGCAGGACTTTAGTAATTTCGACCAGGACTTCAAAAACAATTAATGTATTCTCTTGATTTTGTATGCTAAGATCGAGGACGATCTTTTCCGAAGAGGGGTCATGTCAGTGAGTAGTTTGTAGATACAAATCCGAATATGTTGGTTGCTTATACTAATCCGAATGTGTAGTTTGTAGATACAAATCCGAATATGTTGGTTGCTTATACTAATCCGAATGTGTAGTTTGTGGATACAAATCCGAATATGTTGGTTGCTTATACTAATCCGAATGTGTAGTTTGTGGATACAAATCCGAATATGTTGGTTGCTTATACTAATCCGAATGTGTAGTTTGTGGATACTAATCCAAATGTGTTTACCAGCAGACCTATATCAGCTATGAGTCCACTGTGTCCAGTGTGTCGCTCAGACCTTGCCTCATTCGACAGCTTCTACAGCTAGCTTATGTGTCAGGAGGATAAGAGCTCTGTGGGCGGAAGCGCTAAATCTATAAATGAGCTAGGTACTTAATTAAGTAAATAAGTGCGCCCCAGAAGTTTGACGGCCACGGCGATTTAGTATTCATTTTTTTAGCATTACGACGGCCGAAGATGCTTACCATGTATCTGTCTGTACTTCTATATTAATTTTTAACTTAACCACCCCGGATAGGAAGATAGGAAGTTACATTACATATCCCTCACGTATTCATAGTAGAATACCTGTCCCCATATTAAACCTATATACAATATATTTATTTATAGGCGGGATCATCCCACACATGTATCCACGACATTTATAATGCAGAACTTCACGATGAAAAGGCTTTATATTTGATCGCATAACAACGACTACTATCAATAAGATGAACGATAAGATAGATAATTAGATATAGTTTGTAATGTAATGAATGTGCAGCTCAATTTAATGATCATCGAAGTAAGTCGTGCAATGCAGCAATCTATTTCCTCTAACTCGTTTATTTTAATTTACTTTTTTGTTATTTTCCAGATTCAATTCAAATTTACTAAAATTTATATAATCAAAGTTTCAGTTCAGAATAAGAGCGAAATTAATTATGTGTATTTTTAATTTCACTTTATTAAATAACTACCTAATTGCTAACTAATTGCCATTGAAGTTTGTCGAAGACCATTTCTTTTCATTCATCCAATAACTGGAAAGTTTATTTGAATAAAGTCTTGATTATGTCAATTGAAGAGCATAATAAGAGTTGTGATATTTTTGTGTGAATGACCAACAGTTTTACCCAAAATGTTTCACAGATTTTGGAAAAAATCCCCAAATAGTGATCGTGGTATCCATTATCTATTATTTTTGTTTAATGTTAATATGACACCAATTTTGGAAGCACGGCAGTGAACAGGTTATGTTAGGCTTTCACTGTGCGATGGCATGGTAGTATCACGGTTGTGGGATTGAATGAAAGCTAAGTCTTCTGCTAAGGTTTACTTTAACACCGAAACTAAGAGCATCCTGCTCTGGCCGAAGACAAGAAGCAAGAGAGTGATAGGAGAAGCGGGTGCTTCCTCTTACAGGGAAATAAGGCAAGAGACATAAAAGTTACGCTAGAATCCGACAACTCACACCACATGTTGCATATTGGTGATACGTTTATTCTAACAGGTTAATTGAGGTTAAATTATTTTACCTCTGCTCAGTAATAGAAATGCAGCGCGCTAAAGTTAGTGTTGACACACAAGAAATGTTACACGCTAAACAAGGATACTTATTGACAATAATATCGATCGTAGTTACAGGTGTATCATTCATAGACAAAGCATCTGTTTGCAGATCATTTGCTTTTTGAAATGTCATATTTTCAAACGTCGATTGAAACTCAAATTCAATTCAATTTTCAGTTTCTTAGAAAAAAACTTTGCTATAAGTTTGGTATATGTAACTAGCCTTCAACATCGTTATTCACATCACTACCAAACCGAAGATGTGTCCAAATATCTGGGGCATAAGCGAACCCAACAAGCGAACCCAACAACACCCAACAAGCGGTGTTGTTGGGTCATTTACCCATGTTTGTATTCTGATGGCATCCTAAGCACAGAGAGTTTGCGTAACAAAGGAGGAGTATCCAAGCTTTCACAATTGAAGATCACCTGAAGGAGGAGCTAAACCTAACATTATTTTCGTTTTGAAGCTTAGTTAGACAACAGCCAGCCTCGCATTCTATGGTAATATTTGCTGAGAAAACGTCTTCACAAGCTTAAGGCTAAGAGTAGTATAGATAATAGGTGTACCGTCACACTTTGCATAAACAGCTTAAATCATAGGCCACCACAACCATTTACCCCAAATCTTACCCAACAAAATTACCAATTACCCCTGATCCTTCAATATTATTACGAACAATTACCTCAAATCTTGCCCAACAAAATTAACTAATTACCCTGGTATTAGACTGACTATTTCTATTGCATGTAGAGGGTTGGCATTGGCTTTTGGGCTGATTTAAGAGTCAAATTTTTGGGCTACGGCAGCGCTCCCATTATTTCATTATATGAATAAAATTGTGTTTATTGTTCATCAAAAATAAAGGGAGCGCTGCCGTAGCCCAAAAATTTGACTCTTAAATCAGCCCAAGAGCCAATGCCAACCCTCTACATGCAATAGAAATAGTCAGTCTAACACCTATGCAGCTGTTATTACTTGCCTCATCTCGCCACAACAGCTTGAAACAAGCAATGCCTCAGCCCACAAGTTGATACTCCAAACGGATTACGCCCAATAGCTCATACAACAATGATTTAAGCCCATACCATCACTTCTTACAAATGCCGTAAGCCACAGGGTCCGCAGACCGCACCAGACTGCCGTAAATGGGAACGGCCCCACACCGGACTGTCGCATCACCTTACCCACTTCACAGGCGTAAGCCCAGCCCTGACGCTCACCAGCATCTTCTACCTCCACACTTACCCCCTTCTCTCCACCTTTCCGCGAAAGGGTTAGGTTAGGTTAGGTTTGGTTAGAATTCTTCCGCAAGCTGGTACCGAAAGGAGGGGGAGCAGGGGGTAAGCGTGGAGGTTTAGCCTCCAGAAGAACGGACAGGCTGGAGAGGTAGCAGTGTGGCGCAGGGCGTACCGAAAGGAGGGGGAGCAGGGGGTAAGCGTGGAGGTTTAGCCTCCAGAAGAACGGACAGGCTGGAGAGATAGCAGTGTACTGATAGCACTGTGGCGCAGGGCGTTCTTTATCGGAAGTGGGGAAGGGGCTAGGCTGCATGGAATAGAAATATTTTGGGGTTAAGCGTGTGGGTTACGACCATTGTTTTGGCGGCTTGCAGGTCATTGGCTCACTGGTTTACATCCATGAAGGGATTTAGTCCCAGTGGCTTTCAGCAAGTAATCATGTTGGCTAATTTGCTCTGCAGCATGCTTACGCACGGGGTGAAGTATGAAAATTATGCTGGTATTGGGCAATGCTGGGTTATTTCAGTCGTCCCAAAAATAAATTGTTGCTCCTAAATTGCATCAACAGTGCAAATCCCACATAAAAGGGCACTCATCTGGTATCAATTCACATCTAGTACCAAGCTAACTTAGACAGACAACATCTGTTATAGGCTACCACGCTCATTGAGACAGACCACATCTGGTACCACGCTCACTGAGACAGACCACATCTGTTACCACGCTCACTGAGACAGACCACATCTGTTACCACGCTCACTGAGACAGACAACATCTGTTACCACGCTTACTGAGACAATCATTAGCCTCAGAATACTTTTTACTCCTCTCCCAGCTCTGCTCATACTAAAATTGAATATTTAATCTACCTATGGAAACGCTGAACTTGTAATGGGTATTTTCCATGGACGAGCGTCCTAGTCATCACTCCCTCATCGTGCCTGCAGCACACTGAGCATTAAAACGAAACAAATAATTATTTATAGCCTTGAAGATACCACAATCTAATATGAATTTCAAAAACTATGGTGGAATGAATAGGACATAGCAATAATAGACCAAATAACTTTCTTCCTGAATTTCTTTTTCCCCTCTTTTCATCTTACAATTTTAACACAAAATTTTCCACCACTTTAGCCTCTGCTCCAATGTCTCTTCTACCTGTCATTTTTTCCTTCATCTCCTACTAACAAAACGAAAAGTGACGCACGGCAGCTATCCGGTGCGAAGGCCTGACTCCCGAATGTCCTGTAAAGGATCCCCACTCAACAAATCCAAAGTTCTGCCAGATTTACCGAGCTCCGACACTCGCTGAGCTCAGCCAGTTGCACGGCTCATGCGATGGCAGGTCTCGTGGTGTCAGGTAGATGGTATGCAACTGCCAAGTGAAGCTAGGCTGATTGGTTGCAGTATTTAATGGGGTAAAAGTTACCTGCACCATTCTACCTGGGTAGAATCGGGTAGGGTAGAAAAAGCTCGAGTGGTTAGGTAAGACAGCCAAGGTTCCTATAACGAAAAAAATTCGATCTTTACTCACTGCAGTGAGTGACAGAGAGCGCATTTTCTCGTTCGTCCGAGACGTGAAATCAAGGACGGACGGACAAAGTCGCAGACGGAAGGACATGACGAGCACAATAGCGCATTTTTGCCATGAATGAGAAAATGCGCTAAAAAAGACTTGGCTGCCTGCCTAACCTCCCGAGCTTTTTCGACACTACCCAATTGTACCCGGAAATACCACCGCGATTCTACTGTGTCGTATTTTTAATCGGCAACACATTAACTACGGAGTGGTCTAGGTACAATTCGACAGCAGGCCAAGGTTAGGAGGGATGCTTCGATGCAAAGTATGGTGGCGTAGTCATTCCATTCTGTGTTATTGGCCGCTGTAATTGGTGTCAGGCTGATAACTTTCAAGGCTGAGTTATGTCACGGCCTGGTTAGTGACGGCAGATTTGCTGTAGGGATGATTGGTGGCGTTACAGAACGATGTTAGACGTTGCATTGGTGTTAAAAATTGGTTGTGCTCAGCTGCGTACCCGCGGTTAGGTAGTTATATAAAGTGAAATTAATGGTACATATAATTAATTTATTACGCATTCTGGAATGACACTTTAAGAAGACCAGTTATAGGAGGTTTGAACTGAATCTCTGAAAAATATCATTAAAGTATTATAAAAAAATTGTAGGAAACTATAAGGCTGTTATGTACGAATTACTCTGATGATCCTTAAACTGAGCTGCACATTATTCATTACGTAGCAAATTATATCTATGTTATCGTCCATCTTATTAATTGTAATCGTTGTTATACGAGAAAATGTGAGGCCTTTCATACGTCGAGTTCTTTTTTTGGTTGAGACATTCTAAATCAGTAAGAGTATTGCATTCATTGACTTGTCTTCAACATTCAAAAATATTATCCATTTCCTCTGAAGTAAGAATGACCTGCTGGTATTGCCGTTACAATAAGCAGGATGGCAAAGTTACGTCATGACCTGACTTTATTAATGAGAAAACTGGAGCCGGCTTTTCACCCAGAATACTTATAGAGCATTGCTTCATATATCCCAACTCGTCAGCTTATTAAGATTCTTCGTCAAGTTTATAACAACAAAATTGCCTATTAAAGCATTATAAATGAAAGACTTGTACCGACAAACTCGTATCTACGTATGATAGATTACGATTAATTAATCTCTGCGACTTTATAACACTGCCAATGCTAACTGTACACTGAACTTTTGAACTGATAATTTATTCTTTGTTCTCTAACAGCGGCGTTACCTAGTATGGTATTTAGATTACATTTCATAACATGTAGGGTAACATGGGGCAGCGAGCCCACTGCGGGTCATGGGCCCATAGCGGGTTTCTCGCTAAGTATGGCAGATATTGGTCCGTGTTCTCTACCGCTAACAAAACAAAGAACCACCTCGTATCAATTAAAACTTCATCAAAAATTTAGTTTAAAAAAAGTGGGGGGCGCGCTGCCCCACGTTACCCTACATTTCTTAGAAATATGATTTTAGATATTAAATCGGCAATGAAATCTACTAAAATCGTTAAAAAATCGGCTGAACAAAACCAACAACGTAAAAAGTTTAAACACTTTACTCGCTTTTTGACATTCATATAAAACTTGTGAGATAACCAAGAGCGCAGAGATAACCAAGAGCGCAGAGATAACATAACAACATAACATTAGTGATCTCGGCACTGCAGTGTAGGCCTGATGTGGCCTGTCGCCGATTCTTTTCTTTTTCGTGCCTTGTTCACAGAAGATCTAATATCGTTTCATTTGACAGGATATTTTCATGACTGACGATAGTTTCAAGTAGCTACTAGACTTCCACCGTTTTAGATATGGTGCTGGGCATTTCAAATCTGAACATATATTTTTCCATAGCTTTATCTAGTCTGTTCTTGAACGCGTTCATACTTGGAGCGCCAACGATTGCAGAGATAACCAAGAGCGCAGAGATAACCAAGAGCGCAGAGATAACCAAGGGCGTAGAGTTAACCAAGCGCGCAGAGATAACCAAGATCGCAGATATAACCAAGAGCGCAGAGATAACCAAGAGAGTAGAGATAACCAAGAGCGCAGAGATAACCAAGAGAGTAGAGATAACCAAGAGCGCAGAGATAACTACGAGCGCAGAGATAACCAAGAGCGCAGAGATAACCGAGAGCGCATTTGCTACAGGTTATCCCGTATGTTTACAGGTACGAGCGACCGGCTGTTCAGCTCAAGCCAGCAGACGTGCAATGAATTGCAATAATGTACACTGAATTTTCAAATCACGCAGCAGCAAACAATTCTGAGCAATTATTTTCGAGTAAACAAGACGATATATAATGAATGACAGAATAATGAGCGAATAAGTTAGACTGTCCATAATGAGCGGATGTTTTCAAAACAGCTGAAGTCCGATTGAGCTACAGCATCACGACGTAGCTCCGTGATAGGAAATTGTAAGTCTATAAACGCTTGTCACGAGGAGTAGTGTGAAAACGAAAAGAAATTAACATTTGATAAACGAAGATTTGTTCTTTGATTTGTTCTTTGAAAAGTTTGATTTGATTGTTCTTTGCTAACTTTGTCTGTTCTTTGCTAACATGTCAATTTGCAATATCGTAAAATTATGGAATACAAATGTTGAATTTCTTGTTTACTAATTATGATGCGTTCATATCATACAATGATTTTATGATTAAGAAAATCACGCAGAGTTTCGCAGACGCAATCTGCTTATCGTCATTTCGTTTTTTGTGCGACTTAATTGAAGCTCACTGATAATAAAATGTGTCAAGGTTAAGGAACTTGACGTATTAATTCAAACTTAATGTATAGACTTACAGCGACTCGGTATGATCCAATGGATCAAGCCTAATATTTTTAAACCCCTAATTTTATTTATTTATGATATTTCGAGTGTTCGGGAGTGCATGTATGGACCTGATTTTCATTGTCAAATATTTCTCCAAAGTTGAATATTAAATGATTTATTTTACTTTCATCACTCTGCGGACGCTATAATTTTATTATTTTGTGTAATAATCTTAATTCAAGATTCATGATGGTTTCACTGTTAATTTATGATTCAAAATCAAAAATTAGAACAGCATTCCCTCGAAGCTGATGTGTTCAGCAAACAGCTTTCGTAATTCAAATTGTAGGAACAAGTTTGTTTGAGAGACAGAGAGAGAAGAGAGATAAGAATCTTAAACCATAACTAACTATTGTGTTGATTGTGGATGGATTTAACAATTTTAGAAACTTTGATGCTATAACGCCGTAGAACGTATATAGCGTTAAGTACCCAAAGGTGTTTTCAAGATTCCCAGAAGGGATTTCTTCCAAAATTTGTTAGAGATAGATTTCTTCATCTTAAAAATGTTTATCCATCATTTTTTCATACTCTTAAGTGAAGGAACTGAATGCTAATGTGTCTTTCAATTAGTGTTGCGTATTCCATTGGAGTATACCTAGGCGATGAGACGCGATTTGGAACAGGACTTGAATAATTTTGACCAGGACTTCAAAACAATTAATGTATTCTCTTGATTTTGTATCCTGAGATCGAAGACTATCTTTTCGGAAGAAGGATCGTGTCAGTGAGTAGTTTGTGGATACTAGTACGAATGTGTATATTGCATATACAACGTGTAGGTTGTGTAGGTTGTGTATACAAATCCGAATGTGTAGTTTGTGGATACAAATCTGAATGTGTTTACCAGAAGACCTATATGTCGTTAGCTATGAGTCCACTATGACCATCAGACCTTCCCTCATTCGACTGCTTATACAGCTTATGTATCAGCTGGAGGACAAGAACTCTGTGGGCGAAAGCTCCAAGTCTATAAAAGAGCTGGGTACTTAATTAAATAAGTGCCCCTCAGGAGTTTGAACGACCACAGCGATGTAGTATTCATTTTATTAGCAGTACGACGGCCGAAGATGCTTACCATGTATCTGCCTGTACTTCTATATTGATTGTATCCTAAGGGTGGCCCAGTGGTTACAGTTCAGAGTACCAAGATTGACGCACTAGAGAGGCGCGGGTTCGATCCCAGCTCTGTGCGCCAGTTTCTGGTCAGAATCGGCGAGGAGGCCGGGCGGTTAAGCACAGCAGAATTGTAGCAGCGAGTTGCGAGTTCAAGCTCGCAACAAGCTGTGGATGTTCTGCAATGTTAAGAATCGGCGACAGGCCACCGGCCTAATAAACGCTGAAACTGCTACCGCTACCGCTACCGATTGCTAACTTAACCACCCCGTATCAAGATAAGTCTAAGATAGAAAGTTATTTTACTTATCCCTCACATAGTCATCGAACACCTGTCCCCAGTTTAAGCCAATATACAATAAATTTACATACGTACGCAGGAACATTCTATAGACATCCCCCCACGAAATCTGTGATGCAGAAATTCACAAAAAAATGCTTTATATTTAATTGCATAACAACGAGTACTATCAATAAGGTGAACGATAAGATAGATAATTAGATATACTTTTTAATATAATAAATGTGCAGCTCAGCTTAACGATCATCGAAGTAATTCGTGCAATACAGCCATCTATTTCCTCCAACTTGTTTATTTTATATTATTTTTATTTTTAATTTTCCAGATTCAATTCAAATCTACTACAACTGCTATACTCAAAGTTTCAGTCCAGAATACGATCGAAATTAATTATATGTACTATTAATTCACTTTAAATAACTACCTAATTGACAATTAATTGCCATTTAAGTTTGTTTGAGACCATTTCTTTTCATTTATCCAATAACTAGAAAGTGTATTTAAATAACGTCTTGATTATGTAAATTTAACTACATAAATGAGTCAGGATATTTTTTGTGAATGACAACAGTTTTTTTTCAAAATTTTGCCAAAAAATTTCCTATTAGTGATTGTGGTATCAACTATCATATTATTTTTGTTTAATGCTAATATGACACCAATTTTGGAAGCACGGCAGTGAATAGGTTAATTGAGGTTAAATTCTTTTACCTCTGCTCCGTAGTAAAAATACAACTCGCTAACGTTAAAAAGTTAATGTTGATACAAAAGAAATGTTACACGATAAAGGATACTTATTGACAATAATACCGATCGTAGTTACAGGTGCATCAGTCATGGACTACGCATCTGTTGGCAGAACATTTGTTTTCTGAAATGTCGTGTTTCCAAACGTCGATCGAAACTCAAATTCAATTCAATTTTCAGTTTCTTATAAAAAAGTTGTGCTATAAGTTAGGTATATGTAACTGTAACCTTCAACACCGTTATTCACATCACTACAAAACCGAAGATGCGTCTAGTAATCTGGGGCAGTAGCGGTTTTGTTCAGGCTACACTAGGGCATTTACCCTTGTTTGTATTCCGAAGTCATCCATGGCCCAGACAGTTTGCGTAACAAAGGAGGAGTATCGAAACTCTCACAATAGAAGATGACCTGAAGGAGGAGCTAAATCTAAAATTATTTTCGTTTGGAAGTTTAGTTAGACAACAGCCGGCCTCGCATTCTGTGGTAATATCCACTGAGAAAACGTCTTCACAAGCTTTAAGTTAAGCCGAGCAACCATCACAGCATGAGCGGGGTACTTTGTTCCAAATGGATTCTGTTTGTAACTGCGATTATCGCAGTGAATTTGATGTTTGCTAATTCAAATATCACGGAAACTGAAACATCATTTGACGAAGAACTCAAGTCAACATTCTCGTTAAAAGAAAGATTTCAAAGGCTGTTGGCGCTCGACGCGCAGCCTCACAACAGGGAGAAGCGCCTGATCTATTTCCAGTTCAGGCTCCCATTCGGCTCAAATATGGAGGTAATAACATAACATAACATAACATAACATGACATAACATAACATAGTGATGTCGGCGCTGAAGTGTAGGCCTGATGTGGCCTGTCGCCGATTCTTTTCCTTTTCGTGCCTTGTTCACAGAAGATCTAAAATCGTGTCATTTGACCGGATCTTTTCAAGACTGACGATAGTTTGAAGCAGCTACTAGACTTCCACCGGGTTAAATCAGGCAAAAATTCGCACAACAAATCTAATGAACACATTCGCTTTACTCTGATTTAAATTATGACAATTTCCATTCGATCTCTGCATTTTATACCCTTTCATGTAAGCAGCGAATGGCAGTCAAATCAATTAACCGTGGGCACATAATAAGTGGAAAAATTAACTCAAAACGCCACGGTATAAATATGCCGCAGTTAAAATTTAATTTTCACTTGATAACAAATCGCAAATATATGATAAATTACAGAATTTATTTAAAAATTTTTGTAATTACCGAAAATTTTAATTTTCATGAACTTTATTTATTGAACATCATTGCTTTACTTCAGATCAAGTGGACTTTCAACTGGATTGCTATGACAGAAATCAAGTACACAACTAAACTGCAAGTGGCTCTACCTCTCAATCGACCGCTACCTGCCTACCTTACAGATGATAGATACACTCCTGATTTTTCAACGCTTTTTGGCACAAAATTGGGAAGAGAAGGAGCAGGAGGAGAGAATGAAGATGAAGGTTTTCATAACTACGATTGGGAAACCGAAGACCATACGAATAGAAATCTTGATGCTGCAGTTACCAAGGCTGATGAGGCAAATAAGACGAAGACCCATAATGTAACCAAAAGAAGTCCAGCGACTTCACATCGAAATAAAAGGCAAGACGAACTTGTTCATGAGAATACACCGGACACTGAAATTCCGAACGGACCAGGAAGAGTTTCCGACTTTGAAACGAAAATCGTATCGGATGATATTACTGAATCTGAGAGAGAAGAGGAAATGGTATTTGATAGTTATGAAGAACATTCAGAACATGTCAAGAGTCTTCATGTGATGCACAGACTCGATGCGTACAATGCTATCGAACGCATCTTGACCAAGTGAGTTTTTGGTTTAATGTAGTTATTTGTAATTTGTTATTTTATGCGTTATCATTATGTGTTCATTAGTACACACAAATTTAAATCACGAATGGGCAAAGAATGAAATTGTTTTCATAAAATGACACTAATCTACAGTTGAATTTCAAGTTTAAAAATGTCTTGGAAGGCTTTGCGGAGCATTAATTGCGATATCAGGTTCCCAAGTGAAATAAAAAAAAAATTATTTACATAAAATGTCCTGTCAGAAAACGCAAAGTTTAACTTTCAGCAAAACATTTTTGAGAACCACGCACGTGTATGATTATTTTTTAGCATATTTTAAAATCAATCTGAGATTTTATAATGTGGCTTCATGACGATAAATTTAACTTTCTTCGTCGAAGATCAGTAGAATTAGGAAATATTTCTTTAATTGTATTAAATAATTTCGGATTATGCCGGATGTTGACTGTCTCAGTGAGCGTACTCTCTCGCCTGACCTCACATTTTGCTCTCTTGCAGCATGGACTCTCTCTCCTGACCTCACATTTTGCTCTCATGCAGCATTGACTCTCTCGCCTGACCTCACATTTTGCTCTCTTGCAGCATGGACTCTCTCTCCTGACCTCACATTTTGCTCTCTTGCAGCATGGACTCTCTCTCTCTTGACCTCACATTTTACTCTCCTGCTGCATTGTCTCTCTCTCTTGACCTCACATTTTGCTCTCGTGCAGCATTGACTCTCTCTCTTGACCTCACATTTTGCTTTCTTGCAGCATTGACTCTCTCTCAAGACCTCGCATTTTGCTTTTTTGCAGCATTGTCTCTCTCTCCTGACCTAACATTTTGCTCTCTTGCAGCATTGACTCTCTCTCTCTCCTGACCTCACATTTTGCTCTCATGCAGCATTGACTCTCTCTCGTGAGCTCACATTTTGCCCTCATGCAGCATTGACTCTCTCTCCTGACCTTAGCATTTTTCTCTTTCATCACTGACTCTCTCTACGGAGCTCACATTTTTCTTTTGTTGCATCGACGATTGCTTAATTTTTTCACTTGATTCCTTCAGAATCTTACTAGTAAAATTGGACATACAACTTAAATTCTCAGGCTTTTTAATGTTGTATTTTTCATTTGCTAAATAAGGTTTCGCTTCATGAAGTGATGGTTTTAGTGGCTTCATATTCTGCAGTTTATCTTTTTGTCACCTGCAAACCAGGCGATGGTATGCAGCTTTAAAAATCACATGGTTCGCTACGATGAATTTATTGATGATAGAATATAATGTGATGAAGGTGAAGGATTTGAATCACGGCATCATTACGTCCAAGTCAAAACTGATTATTAATTAAACTTCCATGTTTAACAATTACAATCTTTCGTGCAAAAAAGTGAAAATTTTTCATTGCAAATTTTCGTTTAAACGTTTAGCCAAATCATAGCGTAATTTAAGCACCATGTTTAATAATTGGTAAGGTATTGAGAACCGATACCACATTTCCTCAAAATAGGCTCATCAGCTCATTTTAATTCCTCAACAGACCATCAGTGGCATCGCTGTCGTCCCCCAGTTCGGACATGGAAGTTTTGAAGGACTATTTGGTCGCGGAAGAAGCAGGGCGTGGCAGCGGCGATTGTCGGCGTCGTTTCGCCGATTGCCCGTCCTCTGTCTTCGAAATTATCCCGCTAGTGTCGCACAAGGTTCTCGATTTCGGACTCTTCTAAGCAACGAATCACCAACATTGTTGAAGTATATTTAAGTCGCCCTGCGCTTGATATTTTATTTCTATACACGATTACATATATTTAGAAGGTTTTTTAACACAGATAGCTATGATTATCCGTCCTGTGTTCGATATCATCCCGCTAGTGTCGCACATGGTTCTCGATTTCGGACTATTCTGAGCACCCAATCCTCAACAGTGTTATAGTATATTTGAGTCGTACTGAGCTTGATGTTTTATTTCTATACACAATTACATATACCTAGAATGTTTTTTAACACAAATATCTATGAATATCCGTCCTGTGTCCGATATCATCCCGCTGGTGTCAAACAAAGTTCTCGATTTCGGATTCTTCTGGGGAATCAATTATCAATATACAATATAGTGTTTTGGTATATTGCAAGCGTGCGCTCATGCTTATAATTGCTTATTTTTACGCTCATTGCTTCTTTATTTATTTTTTATTGTTTTTAGACTTTAATGCCGATATTTTTCATCAGCTTGTGTCAGTTTCATTGATTCAAGTAGATTGATCGTTTACAGGAATTAATCCCGTTTTATGCTTCGGTACTGACAGTTACTGTCAGTCTTCATTAGTTCATGCCGATTTGTTTGTCAGCCCCTACTGTAGTTATTTCTGTAAGTTAAAATTATTTCACTAGCTCCAGAGTCGAAACTTTGCCTGAATTGTTGAATGATTCGTAACTTTCCGCTCATATCTGATGGCGCTGAGAGTTATTCGAGGGATGGAGTGCCTCCTTGTTGTTTTGCACTTCGCCGCTGCTCTGAGAACGACATGCTCAAAAATTAATACAAAAATCTAATAATTTCATTGCCAAAGTAAAGTTTTGGAAACAATCCTTTCAGTTTCTTCATCAGTGTCAGTCTTTGAAACTTGATAGGCCAAAAAATCACTGTTATCAAATTAAATCATTTATAATCTAAAAATACAATTTTGCAACAAACAAGATGTTGAATTCTCGATTATATGGCTCATACTTTTTTTTAAATTCAAAATGACTCTGTCAGTACTTCCTCTTTTAAAGGGTCAAGCTATGGAACACACCCATAGTGGAATTAATGGGAGCGCAGCCGTGCACCACCAATTTTGTGCACCAATAAGCCCTAAATCAAACGCCCTGGATATCTCCGGCTATCCACCAATCAGCCGTGAACCACTCGGCTTTGTTTTCCTCCGGCCTTGCATAGAACCTGCCGTGCACCACCAGCCCGCGGATCGAACCTGACTTCCGGGCATCGTTAAATTACGCAATTTTACGTTCACCGCATCTAAGTTAGGTTTCAGATAGCATAGTTCTGTTCCAAAATTTATCGTCCTTCGACAAGTGGCCGTTCGATCGAGGGCTAGTTCGACCCACGGCCTAGATACGGACGGCTTGAAGTGTTAAAGGCTACGTTCCGGAAGGCAGGAATCATGATGGTCCATTACATCCAGGGCAGTAGTGGTCTTCGGCAGGCGACCCGAATTAATCCGTGGATTCATGTAGCGGTTTTATAATTGCGAACTCCAAGAAAGTCAGGTTATTCTGCTATTTTAAATATGGATACTAAAACAGAAAATCACTTCAGTTAATACGAAAAGGAGCTGCAATTTAAAATTCACAATGACTCCGTTGCACCTATGGCAATGAATTGACATGGAATCATTGAAAAAACTTTTTCATATATCGATTCATCAAAAAATGAACATATATCAATAATTCATTCTTAATTATGAAATATTCATATAACATCTGTGTGATGCATTTATTAAGATTTTTTTAAATGCTCTTATTGCATCGTTCGATATATGTTTTTCATTCCTGACGTGCGTACGACCGCCGAGCCCAAGGTCATTCAGTTCGGACGACCGTCCGAAGTCCGAGTTGTGTGCTGACTGCTGACGGAGGCGGTGACAGCCAATCGCCGTAGGTTAGCCAATTTTCAGAAGGCAATTTATTTTTTTTAAGAATGCGAACGCATTTTCCAAGTGGAAGATAAGATGACAAAGAGACACAAAAATGGCCATTGCAAGAAAATGAGTTGTGAGGACGATCACTATTATGTATTATTTAAGTACCTATCTAAGTTTGGTTAAACTTTTGTCACCGTGGGAGATTTAAGTTCAGCCATGGTGCAGTTCTATAGTAATAGTTTATATAAAAGAACATAATATATGAGATTTTGGACCAAAAAACTGAATGTTCCACAGCACATCAGCCAGGGTGCAGGCCCTGAGGCCCGTGCAGCCGTGCAGACTGCAAAGAGAGAGAGCGATGAAGATTTTCAGAGACGCATTGGCATTTGCGTTGGCAGGACAGCAGCAAAATTTCTGTCAACCAAAGATCTTGGCAACACATTTGAAAACCTTCTCAAAACTTCAGCAATTATTCTAGATATAGGCCTACCATGAAAACCAATGCATTTTTAGGTGTATGTATAGTAAGTATATTGTAAGCAAACATGATTGCTTAAAAATTGAAGATTACTCATTAATAAGAGCTAAAGAAGGCACTGGTATATCTTTTGTGCTTGCATCACATTGGTAGGATTGGTTACTTGAGAAGTTGAGAAATGCATTACATATGTTGCTCAAGCTGTCATTATGTCATACCATGGTCAGGAAGATGTGCCAGGTGCGCGGAAATTTATTTTGTCATTTTAACGACCTGCGCGGTGCGCCGTACTACGTTGGTAAAAAAATGCGCCGTGCGCCGTACTTTAGAAAGCTAAAATAGTTCTACTATTTTAGTCGACAATATACGCGAGTATATTGACTACGCGAGACGCGAGTCGAACTGACAATAATAAAATGTAAGACATGTCCGGGTTACTTCTGACTCTTCCGCCAGCTTCCGGTTGTCCGCCTTGTCGGATACGGAACGTACGGTAATCGTAAACTGCGGCTGTTATACAAACGAAATGTAAACAGACGGTGTTCAGTGTTGCCATATGACTTTGGAGAAAATTTCTTCTAAAATAAAGATGGCCGGGATTGCGCAAACACGTGCGCGAAGATAATCAATTTTCATTACATTGCGCCAACTGTGCACAGCAATAGCTTAAAAAAAGTGAAAATGCGTGGGAAAATTCACCGAAAACATACATCATCCTGAGTGTGGGCTGTCAAGCATGAAAAACACTGCCAGTTAGCAAAGCCAGCCAGTTAGCGAATCAATTGGCTGTAGTTAGCCAATTGCTTTACAATCATAGTGGCAAAACACAGAGTTTTTAGACTCTCCCTCAAGTTCACTTTTGAGTCCTATAAGTAGACCACCAAAAGTATCATGGATACCAGCAAAATCATATCTAAGAAATTGGTTTAAATCTTGAATAAATAAAGAAATTAAAAATGAACTGATTCAAAAAAAATCTCTCATATACCATTCTGCTTTACATTAACATGCATAATTTAATTATTCAAATAACAATTTTACATAGGGCCTACCATGCAATGCAGAAGTAGCAGAATTAGTTGAAATTTTTACTGTCATGGCTAGCGGCAGACCGGGGCAGAGATCATACAGCCATATTAGTTCCTCTGTCAAAATTTTACTGCACCAAATGAGCCCTTTAAATCATATGTATGGTGCATTCCACTTGGAATGATGAATTGATGATAATCCCAATCTGGTCCTCTGGGGGCAAAAGTTGTCTTTAGTACATTGAGTGCAGGACAAAATAAAAAAAAAATGAAAAAAATTTAATTTTTGCATCGCAACCTATAAATTCAATAGTATATTTTGAATTATAGGCTTTTTTATCTGAGGACATGGCCTTTTTTAGGCCATCTGGTAGGCCAACCCACCATCTGGTGAGTGGCGCAAAAGTGGCACATCTGGTGATGGCGCATCACACATGTGCCACACATCTGGTGATGTGCCATCACTGATGAGTAGCACATCTGGTGGGTTGTGTTGCACTTAACATGTTTAGCAAGCGGCCCAAAGTGGTTTCACTCAGAGAACTTCATTTGGCATTGAACATATTTTATTATTGCGCATAGTAACTTGGTGCAAGGATATAATTGCACTGTCGCAGCTGCCAGCATTGAACTGGAGTGCAATTACTATTTAATGCGCCAGCGTACTAAGCCGTGTGGTGCAGGAATGTGATCACGCTGCTGTTGGCATTGAATGTAAGTACAATTACTACATAATTTGCTTACGTCCATGGCCGTGCTTTGCGAGGATGCAATAGCATTGCAGACATAAAATTAGTTGCAATTATCATATAATATATGTGCATTCATGGCGGTGCTGTCTGAGGGGATGATTGTGCTGCCATCGCTGAACATATCTATGGTTATTTTGACTATTTTTCAAGTAACACTGCCACACATGGCTGCTTCAACTATTTTTGGTTCATGGTGCATTGTGCATTAACTTCAGAATTTTCTAAGTTTTTCAGCATGGAACAAAAATTAAAAAAAAATTAAAATTAGTTCGCATGCCCTGGGTGCAATTCTTCCTGCCTATGGACTCCTTCCCCATAGGCAGGAAGATGTGCCAAGTGCTTAGGAATTTTTATTGTCATTTTCTTATGCCACATTGTGTGCTGAATTTCTTTGAGAAATAACCACACTGGGAACCACACACTATAAATGGTTAACCACTAATCTTACCAATTTTTAATACAAGTGCTGGTAAAAATGATTGTATTTCACATTAGGTTTTTTAAAATTTGCTTTCAAAAATGTTATTCTTTTTCTTTAGTAGATAAGTAAGATGAAGTGAATAATTAATAAAATCTTTTCTCTAAATATGGTATGATTAAATTTTGTTCCATGATACGTGCCCAGATGGTTCTGGCTCACTCATGGGTTCATGTTAAGTCATCTTCATGGGACATAATAATTATTGAATACTATTCCTGCTACAACTAGTGATAGTGATATACGGTATATTAATAATTCCTATTAATAAATATTAATAATTAACTTATTTTCCTAATAATTTACTTTGATAAAAAATTGAAGATTTCAGTAATGGCTGTAGATGATGGAGATACATTACCAGATCGTAGCGCAGCTCGAGGGTTCTACTCCAAATATGAACCAAAAGAAGTCCTGGGAAGGGGAGGCTGCTCAGTGGTCAGAAGATGTATTGGTAAGTTCCTTGGAATTGATCAGGGGTTGATTAAATTACAAATTTATTGCCCTTGAAAATACATGCATCTTGTATTGCTCAAATGCTTGTTTATATGTGGCATGCTGCTAATTGTGTCCATAATATTTGTTCCAAAACCTCTGTTTATTTTCATCAACTGGAGATATTAAAATGTTTGATCCTATTCATAAGGAAGTCATTAATTAATGTAACTTTAATCACTTCTAATTATTTGTTCAAATTTCAGAAAAAGAGACGGGCCAAGAGTTTGCTGCAAAGATCATTGATATGAGTGATGCAAATGACAACAGCATACTGGAAGCTACAAAGCGTGAAGTTCAAATATTACGCATGGTTGCAGGACATCCATACATCAGTAAGTTGCAATAAACAGTGCAGAGAAATTGTGCTTAACGTATTAATTAATTATTAACGTATTAATTGTGCTGAATAAAGAGCATATAAAGAATGAATTGAATGAATGAATGAATATCTATAAAGAATGAATATCTATAAAGATATGAATTTTTGTGGACTTTTCTTTGCTTTTAAATTCTTAGTTAACTTTAATGGTTCTAAAGTGGTTTCTAACACTGAGCTCATTCCATTGCATTTGAATAAGTAGATGACAATTTACAGTAGGTAATGGTAAATATGTTTGCAAGTGGGGTATTTTTAGTGGATTTTCTCATTTATGGAAAAAAAGGCACTATTGTGCTCATCATGTTTGTCTGTCTGTCCGTGACTTCACATTTTTGTCAATGAAAAAATGCGCTCTCGGTCACTCACTGCAGTGAGTACTGAGTTATATTTTTTCCATCTTGGTGGCAACAATATTATTCATATTTTGTTTGACCTTTCAGATCATAACTATTCATAGTACTCTTACTTCCAATTATTTTTAATTAATTTTCTTGTAATCAATTATTTCTTTTCAGTTGAGCTCCATGATGTTTTTGAATCATCAACCTTCATCTTCTTGGTATTTGAACTGTGCAAGAATGGTGAACTGTTTGACTACCTCACATCAGTTGTCACCTTGTCTGAGAAGAAAACAAAGTTAGTGAGTCTTGCCTATTACCTATATAACAAAATATTATATATTTCAAGTTTATAAAGTTCTGCTGACTGGTGCCTATATCTTATCAGTGGATAGTTTCAAGTTGAAACATTAATGAAGGCAGATTTGATTCACCACAATTTATTCTTATATGACGTCTAATTATAGCTTGTATGTACTGTAACTGCAATCCATCTATCTTAGTTATTACTATTATTATTAACATCCATCGAAATTAATTATTGGTTTTATCAATTTGTATTACTCTTTTCAACAAGGACAATCATGCGGCAGCTTATGGAAGCTCTAAAGCATGTCCACTCTAAGAACATTGTGCATCGAGACCTCAAGCCAGAAAACATCCTTCTTGATGACAACTGCAATGTCAAACTCACTGATTTTGGCTTTGCTAAAATTCTGGAACCTGGGGAAACATTGATGGGTGAGTACATTTCACTCCAAACTTTTAAATTACTCACCCATTCTGGTTTATAAATCATGGAATTGGAAATATTGTAATACACATGCATATGAAACTTTTAAATAGAATTTTATTGGCAATACATCTGGTTTATAAATCATGGAATAGGAAATATTCAAAGTTGCCTAGACCTGACAAGAAAAGAAAAGGTAACTTATGTTGACAGAATTAAATTTTATTAATGTTTATAACATAACTAGAAAGATAGGTACCTATTTAATGTAAGAAGTAAATGCGCTCAAGAAAACCTGACTAAAAATATGTATCCAATGAAATTCAGAATTTATTCAAGATTAACTACTAATTTCCAAGCTAGGTAAGGAAGTAGCTTTATGTCAATATCAAATCACATGACTAGTATGTGGCACCTATATTTGCTGCCTTTATCCCCCACATACGTATTGTGCTGGAAAATATTTGTGTAGTTGTCTTGGTATTTTAGGTGCATTGTTCATGGAAGTGATTAATAGATAAGCACAGGTAGAATTCTTTTAATATATATTAGTTTTTCATGGCTCCATGAGTAGTATTCAATGAAGACTTTTTCTTGTAAAATCTTGGTCTAGTTTGTTGATGGCATTAATAGTGTAGTATTTATTATCTAAATATACTTAAGAGGTCTTTTAAAATTTAGTGTTACAATTCAATTTGATATACATATAAATGGAAAAAAATGAGCTTTTATTGTGTAATAGTTTGTATTGTATTATGCATAACATTTGGAAATTATTTGAGTGAATTTGTATTCATTGTCATGGTGGGAGGCAAATAAAAAATGTGTCTAGTAGTGTTCTGTATGTTGAAAAATTGTTTACTTAATAAATTTGAGGTGCACTAAAATATATTCTCTGTTACATATAATTACCCTGTTGTCTAACTATTCATGACTCTGATATGTTAATTAGGTATATATGTGGTCCAGTTATTCAAGATATGACTTTGATATGCTATTTAAATATAATATTATATGTTATTTAAATATAACCCTCAAAACTCTTATTCTTTCAGAAAAGTATTTCTGGTTATCAATCATTTTGAACTGTTTTCCACATGATAAATTTTTTTAAATTTACGTTTTATAAGGTTTGTCTCCTTGTAAATATGAGGGTAAATTTTTCTGTTGTGACTGGTAATGTTGCTAAATATTTTCCCCTTTGTATTTATTTTTGCTGGGACATAAAAATTATTTTGATTCAGAAATTGATCCATCTTTTTCTGGGATGAATTGTCCATTAAAATTTTCTTTCCCCAATATCATTATTTCTAGGAAAACACAATCAAAAAATAAAAAAGGCTTGCCTTCTTACTCTGACAATCCAGTAAGTTCTGATAATTAAAATAGTTTTAAAACTTGTAATTACTTTACAAAATTTCAGGATATTATTGTGGTGGATTAAGTATTTATATTGTATGTTGATAAAGGAAAAAACTTTAAAAGACATGAAATGCAGACATTTATTTAATAAATTAATTTATTAGAAGAATGCAATAGGAAAATTAAACGTGGGATAATGCAAAAGGAATAGTTTAATAATAGTATTCAAAGCTAAATGGCTTTAAGTGAATCATGTAATTACATCACATTCAACATCATCATTACTTTTCATTTTTTTTATGTTCTGATACATTTAATTTCATTCTTGGCTTCTGGATTCATCATCTTCTTGTTCTCATAATGTGCTTCATCTCCCCAATTGTTAACCATGGCTGTGAAGATATTTGGTTTAAGTTAACTATCCTTGAAAAGTAGTTTAGTTGAGTTGGCAGTATTGTGGTTTGGTTGGCTTGGCTTTAGAAAAAAACTAATTGTTTTTACCATAGAAAATAACTGCTTCTGGTAGCAATACTCTCATGAACAGAATAATGTGCTTGTGCTTTGATTATGATGTTTAACCATTAAATTGGGTTGTGATTTAAGTGACTTGGTTTGGTTGAGCTTGCACACTCACCACAAAAATCCATACGTCAAAAAGTCCTATGGAAATGAACTTCTACTGTCTGGTTTCAAAAATTAGTATGTGCAATATATGTAGTTTTCTGTCTAAATTTTCCACTTTTATCACTTGTGTAGAGTATAACAATTGATGACTACGGTAGTGGTTTACTAACTACAACAAACAATTGAGCTTAATTTCTGTCTTAAAACTTGTATTTCTATTAATATTTTAACTTAGTGTCATAATTGCTTGATATTTCACTGGATACTGGATGCTTATTTTGTTATTAAACAGATGAAGAAAGATAAACTCTGCTCTAAAAATGTAAGTTGAACGAAGTAGTTAAGGTAAACAACTGTCTCATATTCATACATTAAGTGGTGAAATGTGGTATGTACATTACCAAGGACTTATTTTGAAAAGAATAACATTCCTGCCCTCCAAACCACCTTGCTAGACCATATTTATATGACACAAGTATGGCATATATTGACACACTTCCCTGGGCCCATACTTTCAAAAAAAGTTAAGAGATCGTAAGTTCATCAGCCAATCATTGACAGCCTTTCGAGCAAAATCCACCAAATATGGACAAGAAAATAGAGCGTAAGTACTTACGTTCACTTAGCGAGTTTTGTAAGTATGGCCCCTGATCATTGTATAGGATTCCTCGCTATTAAAAATAAATACAGTTAAGTTCAATGTTTGGTTCAAATTCTGCAAGAGTTTGGTAAGAAAGAAGGTTGGGTTCACTGCTGTCTTTCATTGTACTGTAATAGTGAAGGAGGTTGGTTTCACTGCTGTCTTTCATTGTACTATAATAGTGAAGGAGGTTGGGTTCACTGCTGTCTTTCATTGTACTGTAATAGTGAAGGAGGTTGGGTTCACGGCTGTCTTTCATTGTACTATAATAGTGAAGGAGGTTGGGTTCACTGCTGTCTTTCATTGTACTACAATAGTGAGCAAGCTGAAGTCTATGTCTAAAAGGTAGAAAAAATATTGAATCGAATGGAATACGCTTTTAATATGATTTAATTGTGATTTATGCTCTGGTGATATATGTTTATCTCGACAATGATACCATAAACGATTATTACAGTAATTAAATTAATAGATTGCTTAAATCGCAGGTTAATCAGGAATTTAAAAGCAAAGAAAACAACCAGAATATTAACCATTTCTTAAGAATGAAGAACCATTTCATTCTTAAGTAATGGTTAATATTCTGGCTGTTTTCTTTGCTTTTAAATTCACGATTATTATAATGCTTGATCCGATGATTTGCATGGTATTGATCGTGAAATTTGAAGAAGATTTGCACCGTATTCGTCTATAAAAATATGAAGCGATGACGTTTGTTTTTTATGGAATCGTAAAGCGGTTATAAGGTTCATCTCATATGCAGCATCTGTTCATTTTATCGCCACAAATTTACGTCGTAAAATTTTCACAAATTTACGTCGTAAAATTTTCACAAATTTACGTCGAAAAATTTTCGCAAATTTATGTCGTAAAATTTTCACAAATTTACGTCGTAAAATTTTCACAAATTTACGCCGTAAATTTGTGTGCATCATAATTCGAGTATCATTTTCGATCATTATAATTTCAATCCCTCATTGTTTAACAGTTCAATAATTTTGTCATCACTAGTCTTTTTCTCAATTTTCACCCACTGTTCTCGTACCTTTACGTCCTTCTTTATATAATTTATTCCGTATATTTTTTATTCTGTTTTTAATCATCTTACTTCAACCTGCTAAATTGAATGCATTAGTTGGTACGGGTACGCTAGTATAAATATACTGTATAGTGTATCACATGGCTGGAATTATTCATCAATATTGCGCTTGGTATTTAAATTTTCCCAAATGTTATGCAAGTTTTACTTTTTTTAATGAAACTAAAAAAAACGAAAAACTTTTTTTAAAGTTTGTAAAACATCCTATCGCATTGCACATTTAAACCCCTGCCGATTATAACATTGTAAAATTATGAAATTTTACTAGGGTTTTTAACTGGGATGTAATACATTTAAATATTATCGTGGTCACTGTATATGGTAATCATACATGTGATATAACCTACACTATGTATATATTTAATATATATATGTATATTATATATATAGTATAATATGGATTATATATTATATAATATGTATATGTATATATATATTCTTCGTAGGTGTTGGAAGATTGAAAATTAAATTACCGATAGACATTTTTAATATTTAATATTAAATTACTTTAATTAATATTACTTTCTAGACGTAGCCGTATACCAGAGCATGGGCAGGGTAATGATGTTGCGCCGTCCCCTGCTCCTGGTGCCAGCGAGGTGGTGTCTGGTCCTGGTACCTCTGGAGGACGTGCCTCCCCATTGCCTGGCTCCATGGAGANAGCTTGTGTAATTACTTGAGTACACAGCCTGGGTAGCTTGTGTAATCACTTAAGTACACAGCCTGTGTAGCTTGTGTAATCACTTGAGTACACAGCCTGTGTAGCTTGTGTAATCACTTGAGTACGGAGCCTGTGTAACTTGTGTAATCATTTGAGTACACAGCATGTGTAACTTGTGTATTCACATGAGTACACAGCCTGTGTAGCTTGTGTAATCACTTGAGTACACAGCCTGTGTAACTTGTGTATTCACTTGAGTACACAGCCTGTATGATCACTTAGGAACACAGCCTGTGTAATCACATGAGTACTACACAGCCTGTACTTAATGTATAATAAGCCTGCGCAATAGAATATTTACACTGCACTCGGAGAAATTAGTGAGACATTGCACTTTTTACTCATTTTATGCGTCATCCTAACCAAGTTTGTCCCGGCAAAATGGCCGTATATCATTGCTACGTTTGCTATCTGATCGTGCTCCTTATGTAAAAAAGTGTATCACTAGGGAGCGCAGCCGTACACCACCAATTTTGTACACCAATCAGCCCTGAATAGAACGCCTAGCATATTTCAGTAAGGCCACCAATCAGCCGCGTATTAATCCTGCCGTCAGTAACCAGCCCATGACATCATCTTGCTTTAGATATCATGAGCTTTACGCCGCAATATTCTGAAGCGAATAGCCCAGAGTGTAATGATCGTCCACCACTGAACGTTGCATCGAATCATCACTTCATACCCTGACTTTAGCTCTAACTGTAACTAGCGGAAAACGGACTGCGATCAATCAGCCCAGCTCGCCAGTGGAACTGCATGAAACCTGCCGTGGATCACCAGATGGTCACTTTTAGTTCACAACATCCGGGGTTGGGTTTCAGACAGCATAGTTCTGTTCCAAAATCTATCGTCCGCCGACGAGTGACTTTCGGAGCTTCGCTAAATTATGTAACTTTTAGCTCACAACATCCGGGGTTAGGTTTCAGATAGCATAGTTCTGTTCCAAAATCTATCGTCCGCCGACGAGTGACTTACGGAGCTTCGTTAAATTCGTAACTTTTAGCTCACAGCATCTGAGGTTGGGTTTCAGATAGCATAGTTCTTTTCCAAAATCTATCGTCCGCCGACGAGTGACTTACGGAGCTTCGTTAAATTACGTAACTTTTAGCTCACAGCATCTGAGGTTGGGTTTCAGATAGCATAGTTCTGTTTCAAAATTTATCGCAATTCGACCGAGGGCTGATTCAATGCAAAGGATGAATATGGACGGGTTGTTGGCGGTCCACAAATTTACTGCAACGCTCCGGCGTGCGATTTTAGAACTTGGCAGAATTTTTTCGCGCACTGGCAGACGATTCTTGGAATACCATTGCAGGCTGTTTTACTGTGGGCTGATTGGTCTACTTCAATGGTCTGGTGGCTTGTGGCTGATGTTGCTACAGTTAAGAAGTGTTATAAGCTAAGTCCTTGAGGGAAGGGATCATGATGATCTATTTTAAACACGGCAGTGGTGGTCTCCGACAGGCATCTCGTAAGAAAGTGTCACAATTTGGGCACTACGACCCATTAACTTTTCTGTATAGATATATTTAATATAAATAACTATGGAGTCTGCGGTATGTCGGTAAGTCGCATGCTGCATCCCTGCGTGATTATTTTAAATGGTCGCCGTTCTATTTTATTAATTTCTGAATTTATTGAAAGAAAAGTTATGTGTTTATTTTATTCAAATGTGTTGTGTTGATGTAATGCATGATTTACGTACAAAGTGCGTGAGAGAAACTTCCTTTTATACAATTTGCCGTCAGATAAACGAGTGTGACTAGTACAAATGTTTTTTTTGTCCCTGAATGGGTAACGTTGATCCATTTTAGCTTGACATACGAGTGTATCAGTGCTACGTGTAGCAAATGTTTCACTATTCGGACACTCTGACCCCTTCACTTTTCTGAGTGTATCTTATGGCAAAAGCTGGCAGGGTTCGTCCGATAGTTTGAGTCTTCTTTTTTTTAAACCGACTCGAAAATCGGAAACCCTCTTTTTCAATTTTATTTTGGGGGTGCATCTAAGACGTACAATTATTTGTTATCGTCAAAAATTGACAAATTTTGCTCTCCAGATTTGGCTCAAAGCGATTTCTTTTCTTGTTTTCAAAACTTCAAGAAAATAAATTGACAAATTGTGAAAATTCGTTTTCGCGCAGTAAAAACGCATTTTTCTCTGTAAAAGATGAAGTTTCTCTGGCGCATCCTGTATGCATGTATATATAAATAGTTTTGTAATTACTCTCTGCATTAACATAAATGATTTAATCGGTGTAGATGCTTTTAATCATTCTCTGACGTGCCGTTACATGTATTGTATTTTTCGTAGCATGTTTTCAAATAACGCTTATTGTGCATGCTTTCAAAAATTTTATTTCACATGATAAAATATTCATATATATTGGTAATCTAATATAGTATATTATTGTAGTCTCGGCATTGACACTTCTTTACTATTCATTTGACAGTGGCTTATATATTTATAAGGTTAATTTATTTGCAAGTTTTTTAAAGTTATTTTTTAATTTTTTAATATTTGCAACAGTAGAAAACGCGTCACTGACCTGGTGTCGGCGGCCAACTGCTTACAAACTATAAACCTATTCAAAATGATAATTGTTTTAAATTAATTATTATACATTACTAGCATTTGATTATCCTTTTTTGTATAATAATTAATTTAAACAATTATTTATTATGCAAATAATTGTTTTAAATTAATTATTATACAAAAAGGATAATCAAATGCTAGTAATGTAACCCATTGGCGGCTAATAAATAGGTAAAGTGGTACATAGCGTGTACTCAGTGTACGCTGTACAGTAACTTTAACGTGGTTAATTTAATATTGAAGCTTACTATTTGGCTGAAGATTTATATCATTTACATTAACGCGAAATACATTCCCTTTATTTAAGACTCACTTTTCTAATCCTTGTAAACACTTTTGTTGTGTATTTGACAATAGTTATTCAATATCTGTTGCGTTACTGATATTTTGGTTCATTTTGTTCTGCTTGAATTTTAGTTTTTTCTTCTCATCTGGAGTTCTTATTTTTTCATTTTAATTATTAATATTTCATGTTTTTTGCTGTTATTGTTAATTTTCACCGTAATCTTGTCCAGCTGTGTCGAATCTTTAAATATTTTTTTTTTTTGCATTTCTGTTGGTTTGTTATTTCTCCGCTCTCCACTTGTATATATCTGTCCTTATCTAAGACATTATTTTCACCCTTCATCCCTCATACCCACGTTCATCACATACACTAAACATACATTTAAATATTTTACTTGTTTTATCCAAGTAAAGTGACCAAATTTATCCCAACGAACGAATTGCATCCGAGATCCAAACGAAATTTGATATCAATTGAAGAAACTTTTGGTCTTCATTTTTTTTTTGCATTCAATTTGTTTCTGTATTTGGTCTGCCTATAGATTCCCATTTGGTTTATCGTACACACAAAATTTTTTATTGTTAGATGCAAGTTTGGTGATTCTATATGAAGCCCATTTGTTAATTGGGTCGTAATTGAAACCCACAAAACTAAATTGTACTTAGAAAATGCACATTCCTCGTTAAAAAAGTATATATCGTAAACATTCAATTATTATTCGTTCGTCTAAATGTGTAATAATAAAGTCATCCATTGAAGAAAAATCGGGAAAATGTAATTGCCCATACCTAAATAACCATCTATCTCTATCAATTGTACAAATAGGCAATTGACGAAGGAAATGTTACACGAATGTAATCAATTAATGTTGTAAACAAAGACACAATTACGGCAATATAACATAAATGTAATCAATGCTGTAAACGAAGGAACAATTACGGCCATATAACATAAATGTAATCAATGCTGTAAACAAAGGCACAATTACTGCAATATAACTTAAATGTAATCAATGCTGTAAACAAAGGCACAATTACGGCCATATAACATAAATGTAATCAATGCTGTAAACAAAGGCACAATTACTGCAATATAACTTAAATGTAATCAATGCTGTAAACGAAGGCACAATTACGGCAATATAACATGAATGTAATCAATGCTGTAAACAAAGAAACAATTACGGAAATATAACTTGAATGCTGTAAACGAAGGCACATTTACAGCCATATAACGTAAATGTAATTAATGCTGTAAACGAAGAAACAATTACGGCAATGTAACTTAAATGCTGTAAGCGAAGGAACAATTACGGCAATATAACATATATGTAATCAATGCTGTAAACGAAGAAACAATAACGGCAATATAACTCAAATTATTTCAATGCTGTAAACAAAGGAACAATTACGGCAATATAACATAAATGTAATCAATGCTGTAAACAAAGGCACATTTACGGCAATATAACATAAATGTAATCAATGCTGTAAACAAAGGCACAATTACGGCAATATAGCTTATATGTAATCAATGCTGTAAACGAAGGAACAATTACAGAAATATAACTTGAATGCTGTAAACGAAGGCACATTCACGGCAATATAATATAAATGTAATCAATGCTGCAAACGAAACAATTGCGGCAATATAAAATAAATGTAATCAATGCTGTAAACGAAACAATTGCGGCAATATAACATAAATGTAATCAATGCTGTAAACGAAACAATTGCGGCAATATAACATAAATGTAATCAATGCTGTAAACGAAACAATTGCGGCAATATAACATAAATGTAATCAATGCTGTAAACGAAACAATTGCGGCAATATAACATAAATGTAATCAATGCTGTAAACGAAACAATTGCGGCAATATAACATAAATGTAATCAATGCTGTAAACGAAACAATTGCGGCAATATAACATAAATGTAATCAATGCTGTAAACGAAACAATTGCGGCAATATAACATAAATGTAATCAATGCTGTAAACGAAACAATTGCGGCAATATAACATAAATGTAATCAATGCTGTAAACGAAACAATTGCGGCAATATAACATAAATGTAATCAATNCAACATGTGTGAGGTGAACATGTGAGTAGGCAACATGTGTGAGGTGAACATGTGAGTAGGCAACATGTGTGAGGTGAACATGTGAGTAAGCTTTCTTCGTCGTTAATAAAGAAAAACTTCTTACATTTTTTCTCAATAATCCATATTTTCCCTCTTTTGCTAATTAAATATATTAATCTGAAACTAATCATATGCAGTTTGCAGGCCACGAAACAGGTTTTAAATAATTTTTTTACTATAGAACCATTTTCATTCTTTGCATTTGCAGATCTCTTTTATTAGATGTTAACCTTTCTTTTTTTATTCGTCATTCCTGTTTTCGCTATTTTAACTGCTCGTGAATTGTCAGCTCAACGTTTTACATTGTTTGTAAACTGCACGTTGACTTTACTGTCTGCAATCTTTTTGTTATTTGTTGTATTTTGTACGTATCACGCTATTAGACCCCAGACCAGGAGTTGTAACGTATGTATCACGCTATTAGACCTTTACGTATCTCGCCAGTAGACCCGCAGGCCAGTATATTGTACGTAAGTGTCTCTCCAGTAGACTTGTAGACCACTCTAATTCGTAAATATTTCATCAGACCCACAGACAAGCACATAATAATAAATATTGTACTTAATAATAAATATATAATAATATTTAATATTACACGTAAGTATCTCATTATTAAATAGTTAAAGAATAACCTGTATGCCCATTCCCGGCTAGCACGCATACATAGATTAGAAAACTACAACCTATCTACTATTTATCTTATCGTTAATAATATATATTTATTAATTGATTCGTCTCGATCGACTTTTGTCTTTGCAAATTCTTTCGCGTAAATAAATTGATTGAAATTATTTATAAATTACTGGAAATTTGTTAAAAAATAAAACTAGGAAAATGTTAATGGTAATAAAACATTTACTGGTTTTCAGGTGGGCATGCGGCGTGATCATGTACACATTGTAAGTATAATTTTATTAATATTATAATTATTATTATTATTTATTATATTAGTATTAATTATTATTATTATTATTATTAATTATTATTATTTTATTAATATTTCTTTGTTTGTTTGATGGCTAGAGCATCAAACTTCGGAACGGGAGTTGAACAGGAGTTATATGTTGAAAAGAAATTTTACCGAGTCTTTCTTGTATTAAAATTACTTTAATTCGTATATTAGCCTTGGAATTCTAGGTAACCTGGGTAATAACTTATTTAATTGGTGAATGATGACTAAACAGTGGTAATGAGGTATTTAATGAGGTAATAAAATATTAAATGAGGTATTTAAAAAGGTAATAAAATAAGTAATGAGGTATTTAATGAGGTAATGAGATATTTATTGAGGTAAAGAGGAATTTAATGAGGTAATGAAATATTTAATGAGGTAATGAGGTACTTAATGAGGTAATGAAATATTAAATGAGGTATTTAATGAAGTAATTAAATCTTTAATGAGGTAATGATATATTTATTGAGGTAAAGAGGAATTTAATGAGGAAATGAAATATTTAATGAGGTAATGAGGTACTTAATGAGGTAATGAGATATATAATGAGGTTATGAGGTAATGAGATATATAATGAGGCTATGAGGTAATGAGATATTTAATGATGTAATGAGATATTTAATGAGGTAATGAGATATTTATTGAGGTAATTATATTTATTGAGATAATTAGGTACCTATTAATGAGGTGATTATATTTATTGAGGTAATGAGGTATTTAATATGGTAATGAGGTATTTATTGAGGTAATGCTATTTATTATGCTATACTAAGATATTTAATGAGGTAATTTGATATTTAATGAGTTAGTGAGGTATTTAATGAGGTAATGAGAAATTTAAAGAGGTAATGAGGTAATGATATGTATTAAGGTACTTGAATATGCCTGGGTCTTGTATGAAACACGTGTGCCGCGGTAACCATTTTATTAGGGTACTGAGATATTTAATGAGGTACTGAGTTATTTAATAAGGTAATATGTATTAAGTTACTTATAATATACCTGGGACTTGTATGACACTCGTGTGCTACAGGCTGGTGGGGTGTCCGCCGTTCTGGCACCGCAAGCAGATGGTCATGATCCGCAACATCATGGAGGGCAAATACTCGCTGCAGACCCCGGAGTGGGATGACATTACCGGTCAGTCCTGCTGCTAAATTGCCTTTTTAACGCATTTTCTCATTTATGGAAAAAATGCACTATGTTAAATGCACTAGATGCAAAAATGCTCGCCATGTCCGTCTGTCTGTCCGTCCGTCCGTGAGCTCAAGTTTTCGTCGACGAGAAAATGCGCTCTCTGTCACTCACTTCTGTGAGTACTGAGTTATATTTTTTTCATTTAATTTCATATGTAGGAATTATGTGTTGAATGGGGTTTTTCACGGTTTGTTATTTTAATTAAGTTTAGTCGCTGCAGACCACGGAGTGGGATGACATTACCGGTCAGTGCTGCTGCTAAATTGTATTTTTCATTTGATTTCATACAGAGTTATGTAGAATTATGTGTTGAATGGGATTTTTCACGGTTTGTTATTTTAATTATTTAAGTTTAGTTAGTTTACTCGCTGCACACCCCGGAGTGGGATGACATTACCGGTCAGTGCTGCTGCTAAATTGCATTTTTCATTTAATTTTATACCGAGTTATGTAGGAATTATGTGTTGAATAGGATTTTTCTTGCGTTTGTTGTCTTAAAAATTTATTAAGTTCGAAAATTAGCTGTGGGATTCTGGATAAACCCTCCGCCATGTTGTACGGTTGGGAGGAGGCAGTTAGGGTTGAATGAGCCTTTTAGCTGTCTCCAAACGTAGACTCGGCCGGAGGCTGGAAGTAAGGAAAACGATGATTCATCAGAGAAAATCACATTTTCCACTTTTCGAAGGATCAATTCTAGAGGTATTTACACCACTCTAATCGTTTTGAGGCATTTGTATACACTGTAAGAAAAAAACGGTGAAAAAACGGTCTCACTGGCGTTCTAGTGGCCGGTCGCACCGTGAAAATAAACTGCTTCGCCGTTTTTAACTGATGTTTCACGGATTTCTAGGGTTAAATTAGAATAAAAACGGCGACACGGTGTTTCTTCTCACGTGCCGACCGGAAACTGAAACGCCGGTAATACCGTTAACGGTAATTTTTGTAACAGTGAAGCAGTCATTACTCTTGAGACAGTACCTCTAGAAACGTCAAGCATTCGGGAAGTTTCTGTCACACTGGCACCTGCCATCAGAATGGCACCTGCCGTCTCTAGAAACGTCAAGCATTCGGGAAGTTTCTGTCACACTAGCACCTGCCATACGGGCACCAAAAATTTTGTCTCTTTGAAAGTCAGAGAGGTTTGCCATTGATTTGTTATAGGTTAGGTTATAGACACAAAAAATTACAAAAAATATCTGTGCAAATAAAATATCAATTAGCAGCAACAATAAAACATAAAAATATGCTTAGTATCCTTAGTATCCTTAGTATTTGTTTGGGACGTTAGCAGTCCCAGGCCACGATGGATCGCCGCCTCTAAACCCACGACATCCGCGTTATCATCCACGTTTTCGTTGTTTAAAATATATCAAAAACTTAAGATATCAAAATGTCAGATGTTTCCCTTACTTTGGCTAACCCCTATATGTGAATAAATACATTAGCCATAAATTCAAGCAAAGTGTTCACGCCCAACAGACGCTCCTAAGGACCTGATCTCTAAGCTGCTTGTGGTTGACCCTGAGAAGCGCATCACAATCGACGAGGTCTTCGAGCATCCCTTCTTCCAGCTTGTCGTAAGTTTTAAATTACATACTTTCTTACTTGCAATTAATAGCAATGCGCTTGAATTACTACATTCATCTTTATTACTTACAATTGATAGCAATGCGCTATCAATTGCAAAGTCAATTTTTTTAATCCGCAAGTTTGACCGGCCTTTTTATTCTTGTACTGCGAACTTTTCACTCGTCCTTTTTCTGAATTTTGACACTTTTTTATTATACATTCATTCTTCATTGATGCATTCATTCTTTATTGTTGCATTTATACTTTATTGTTATTCATTCTTTATTGTTTCATTCATGCTTAATTGTTACATTCATTCTTCCAGTTCGCCGTGATGTGCCTCTGTGTTTGTTGTCGTATTATCAACTATATAATGATTCTAACTCATCATTCAGCATTGAATTACTTTGATCATTATGCCATTAATACGGTAATGAACTTGTGGTTCCAGAAATAACCGTTGGACTATATCGCGAACGTATTGAATCTAATTTCAGATACGCTGAATAATTTACGAGCGATTAGCTCTAATGTCAATCATGCTAATGAGTCTTATTAATTTTTTATATTCATAGTTTCATGGAATGAATAATTCAACTTGAGATACGACAATAATCTTCCGCAGGATAAAGTGTTTTGTTTCATCATTGTATAAGATAACACGCTTCGTGATTTTCTGACTGGAATGTTTTACATCTTAATGGTAGATTGTTAAAAATTTTGGATCACTATAAGCATAGATGTTAAGGTTTCAAAGATGTTGGAGTATCAGACGTTATGGTTATTCTGCAAAGCATTATATGTATGGGCAACATCTGCAAGACGAGGTAAGTTTGCGTGAATGTTATTTCTTGTCGAGAAATTTTTGACATTCCGATGCTATTTTTTACATAGAAAATTTATTTTTAACCATCATTTGGAAGATGGCTAATCCGAACATTTTTTTCTCTCCATTATTATCGTATTCACCTTCATTTTTTGTCTTTTTAAGTTGATCTTTGTGCATTTTGTATAGTAATGTTTATCACGACACGTGCATTTCTACCTTGGCATAGAATTAATTTTGTCATAAATTGAGATTTTACTGAATACTGAATGATTGCATGAAGCAGCACTTGCTCATTCACACATACTACCCAGTTTACTTATTGATCTTTATTGTAATTGTTTGATTGATTTTGATTGATTGATTGATTTTTATTCACAAAGGAGCTCTAGTTACAATTCAAAAGAGAAAAAGAAAAACATTTACAAAATAATAGAGACATCCAAGTGAATGCCCATAAGCAGATAAGCTTAGGTGCCACTATAGTAATGAAGCTACTAGGGCATCTTGCGCCTGTTTGCCTCCCATGATTCTAATTGATGTCATTACACACTTAAATTGTTACCGAAATAACAACTCAAAAAGCCGAGTTGTAATCATCGTATCCAAGAAGTTGTTCATTTTGTCTCAAGTTAAATAAATGCAATAAAAGCCGTGGTTCGATCGGCATCAAACGCTAGTCGAAATAGTGACACAATTTCGTACTCACAGCACGACCAGAGAACGGACAATATAATACAACTTTTAATACAACTACAATATAATACAACCAGAGAACAATAATACACCTTATTACGAACCCTAACTGGGTCAGGATGACCCAGAAAACGCAAAAAGTGTATCACTCTTTTGATCATATCACTCTCAATAGTAACTTTCATTCACCGCCGACAGCTTCCGCGCACTTATTCACCGGTCTATAAAATAATTGAATTAATTGGTTCACGATTGAGCCTTGATTAAACCGCTGCTATTTCGTATACTTGAACTGCTTAGCTCTGCCAAAATGAGCCAGGTCTAATAATTTTTCGCGCATCTTGCCTTTTTTTAAATGCTAATGCCTTTGATCTCGTTTCAAATTTTCATCGTTTCTTTTGCTGCTCTTCTTCACACGAAATATTGTATGCTCCATATTTTTGTCGTGTTTTGTCCCTTTCAAATTTCTTCTGCCAACATCTTCTCTCGTCCTAACATCACACCGAGTTTTTATTAACGTTGTACGTTTCCCGCATATTCACAGATGAGAAATATCAAACCAAAATTTCGTGTGCGCACTAATCTTCTAAAACCGAAAGTTAACCTGACAAATTTTCAAGTTATCTGTGTTTCCATATAAACACTGCAGTATTATTACAGTTGTTACAATGATGCACCAATATGAAACAGTTGAAAATTGTGTTGATAATACATATAGTCTAGTACGCGGGTGTCGTGTTGCAGTTAGCCTTCCACTCATAGAAAAATGAATGGATCATTTTGTCCAAATAGTGAGACACTTTACGTACAAATAGCACGAGCAGAGTGCGGACATGAGACCAGTGATACGCCCTTTTTGCCGAGCAAAATTGGTAAGATAAAGGCGCTGCCGTGAGCTACAAATTAAACTTTACAAATTAAACTTTACAAATTAAACTTTACAAATTAAACTTTTATATAGAGTTTCAACAGTTTTTCAAGTTTTCTAAAAACTTCCTTTTCAATTACACTTAGGCGTAGAATAATGATTCTGGATAAAAAAGACACGATCGCAGTTCTGAAATAAAAATCCATATATTCTAACGTTTCGGCTATCTACACTCTGGTCTCTGGTCTGGTCTACACTCTGGTCGTTGAAGACCATAACAGCCCTGTTCCCAACAACATATCCGACTGCTTCTCTGTCATTCATTCTTTTTCTGAAGTATTAGACCTTAGAATAGCGGAGGCAATAGCTATTAGACAAAATAATCCGTTTATTCGACGCCTAAGTGTAATTGAAAAGGAAGTTTTTAGAAAACTTGAAAAACTGTTGAAACTCTATATAAAAATAAAGTCCGATTTATTATTTCTTAAATTAAACTTTTATTAATAAGCCCTGAAGCCAACGCCCAGCCTAAGCGTGCAATAACCACTTAGCTCCAGAGCTAGAGGCCGCAGGCTACTCTGGAACACCGAAATCTAGACCAGTGACACACAGCTCACATATATAATAACGCCGTATAGGTCTTCAGCCAATACTTGAATATGCTCGATCATAAGCAAGCACTACTGCCTCTGGCCCCACGCATATTCTTCAGACTAGCCTTTTCTGGCCTAACCTATTCACGCTACCCCGACTCTCACCCTTCTTGCAGCCAATCACTGCATTTGCCTGCTCACTTGCCCCGCCTCTCTAACTTCCAGCAGCCAATGAGGATAGGCTAGGTCCGCTTATGTTTCTTCGGGTGGAGAAATGTTGCAACGTGTGTAGGTTAGGCCATGAGAAGGTTGGCAGGAGTAAGTTGGTCCATATACAGCTTATGAGGTGAGCGTGGACATGTGGCACCATTCGGAAACATTAGTGTGAAGTTGAACAAAGTTTACCTTCGGCATGCGCTACCATCAGGATGACATACACACATATGCAAAATGTGCATCGCAATTTAGACAAAGTCCCACTCATTTTTCTGAATTCACATTCCCCTGCTGCTACTTGCTCTATACAAAAATTTCCGACCAGTTGACAATTGGGCCGAATGTTCATATTTCTTTCCTTAACACTTTCTTGGCGACTTATTCCCTCTTTTGCTAAATTCTGCACGCTTTGCTCTCTGTTTCTCCAAGTTTTCAGCGACCTGTTCCCGGTTTTCCACAAGTTTTGAGCAATTTTACACCAATGTTCCAAGTTTTGAGTGCCTTGCTTCCTATTTTACCACGTTTTGAACGACTTATTCCCTGTTTTCCCCAAATCCTGACCGACTTGTTCCATATTTTCCAAATTCCTGAGCAATTTATTCCCTGGTTTTCCTCAAGTTTCTGAGCGATTTCCTTGTATTATCTCGCCCCCTGTCAGCCGGCCGCACGGCGCCCCTCTGCCGCTGACATCAGCAATACAGCGCCCGGCTCACCGCCCCCCCTTAAGGTGACCTCGAATTATTATATTTCTGCCCTCGGGCAGAAATGGGACTTTGTCCAAATAGTGAATGGGCACTTTGTCCCATTCACTATTTGAAGGAACTTTGAATGAATGACGGAACTATTAAAGTTCCTTCAAGGAACTTGGAATTAAAGGAAGTTACTTGGAATAGGGGGAAAGTTCTTCCCCCTATTGAATGAACTTTAAATGAATGGGACTTTGTCCAAATAGTGATTTGTCTTTGTCCAAATAGTGCCCTTGTTTGGGTCTTCTTGATCCAATTTGGCACGGCAATAGAACGTGTCGGTGCTGCGAGGAGAAAGTGTGTCACTATTTGGACAATACACTGTTAGAAAAAACGGTGAAAAAACGGTCCCACTGGCATTCTAGTGGTCGGTCGCCCCGTGAAAATAAACTGTTTCGCCGTTTTTATCAGATGTTTTACGGATTTATAGTGTTAAATTAGAATAAAAACGGCGACACGGTGTTTCTTTTCACGTGCCGACTGGCCACTGAAATGCCGGTAATACCCTTGACGGTAATTTTTCTAACAGTGTATGCCCCATTTCTTTTCTGAGTGTGCCACCGACGAGGGCTCAGTGAGGGCAGACGGTCGTAAAAACTAAACTAATTTTGTATTATTTGATGAAATAAATTATATTTTTGTGCTCACTTTATCGTGCGTTAGAAAATCTGGAATATTACGTTAAAATACATATTTTTTCGTGGCTATGCAGTGTATTGAAATTTTTAGAGAGCACGAGAGCACGATAGTTTTCTATTCATAAAATTTTTTGTTTATAGTACGCATATTATTTATGAAAATTTGGATGAAGAATAAAACGAAAACTATTCATCTTATCCGGGAATTAATTGGTTAACTACACCAAATTTAAATATAACTGGCATATTAATTATGTACTGATGAATAATCTTGGAAGATAACACAACGCGAACAATTATACGTCAAACAAGAACCATGAATCGGATAAGTTATCCCAGGGCCATTAGTAAATCCTGCGCTATAAATCTATTTTGATGCTAATCATGAAGTTTAAGACTCGTTATTTTAAATAATACAGGCCATGCAACTTATTATTAAAAAAAATCTTAATTTGTTAATAATCCGTTCACTCTCAAATCCTTTTCAAAATAATTTCCAAAGACAAAAGAAAATTTTCATCGAATTTTTACTGGTACAATGTAGAAATCTTGTAACCTGTAGCATTACAAGAAATCATATGCCTGAATTGACCGTAAAGGCAATTTGATTACCTATACGGTTGAAATCGTTATCGTGTACGGTTAAGAGTTTAATGCTGCCTCTCAGGTAAGGTTGCTCGAGACCGTTCCTACAAGATATCTGACGTTAAATTAAGCGTTGTTTCGTTGAATTAACGTCGATTAATCGTTATATCAACGTTATTCGTCTGGTCGGAATTCCATCTCTCTAGGTAAATAACGGTGAAACAACGTTTAATCGACGTAAATTTCAACGGCACATAGTTCAATCAACGGCAATTCAACTTCATATTCGTGTTGGGTAGGTACTGTCTGTAGCTTTATCCTTCCACCTGCCCATTGATTATAAATCCCAGTGTAGCTATCCCCTTCCACCTGCAAATTATTATTATAATACTAGTGTAGCTTTCCCCTTCCACCTGCAAATTATTATTATAATTCTAGTGTAGCTTTCCCTTCCAATTTTATTTGATTATTATTATTCCAGTATAGCTTTCCCCTTTCACCTGAAAATTAATTTTATTTCTTGTAGTGTAGCTTTCCTCTGCACCTGCCCACTGCATGTATAGTTATTTCAATGTACGCTCTTTAGAACTATATTTTCTCCTCGCATTATTTTGTCTCTTATTCAGTTATAGGCCAAAATTTCCGAGCATTTTATTATGAATGTAAAAATACTGCTGTACTCACTTCATACTCGTATTGCACATTTACGAGCACGTTCGTCGTTGGAATTAATATAGCATTACACACAATAAACGTAGTTTTTCTCTTTAGTTCGTAATGCGATATTTATTAGCCTTCTTTGAAAATTTATTTGTTTGATAACAATATTTGTATTCATTCTTTATTTTTTACGATTCAGTTAACCTGGTACACAATACATTTCTCGTGTAGTTACCGTATCGAAATTTTCAGCTATTTTTTATCGGTGCAGGGGCCATACTTTCATAACTCGCTTAGTGAACGTAAGTACTTATGCACTATTTTCTTGTCTATGATTGGTGGATTGGATTTTGCATGAAAGGCCGCCAATGATTGGCTGATGAACTTACGATCTCTTAACATTTTTTGAAAGTATAGGCCCAGGAAAAGTACTTTTATACTTTAGACACTAGTGGCAGCCAGTCAACTATCAAATGCTAACCGCCACTATTCACGGCCTTATTAGCCTTGTGTAAAAGCGCTACTGGCCACAGAAAGACACAGTAACCATTTACACAAGGCCAGTAGCGTGACAATTAGTCGCAGTTAGTATTTAAATGTTTAATTGCCGCTACTACTGCAGTGTCCTGGGGCCATACTTTCATAACTCGCTAAGTGAACGTAAGTACTTATGCACTATTTTCTTGTCTATATGATTGGTGTATTTTGCTTGAAAGACCGTCAGTGATTGGTTCATGAACATACGATCTCCTAACTTTTTTTAAAAGTATAGGCCCTGGTGTATAAGTATCTTTATGCTGTCTTAACGTTTATGGATTGTCCTTAAAACATTCCTTGGTTCAAGCCGCTCCTACACCTTATATAATAGGTAATCTTTTCCAATATTTTAAAATCAATTTGTTAAGCCCTCCTCAGCTGTCCAGACCAACTGCTTACAATAATTTTTTTTACCTTCTAATATATTTTGTGAATTGCTTAAACTTATATTCTATATTCATATCTCCATTTGCGCTTCTCAAGCTGCTTGCAATTATATTTTCTGGTCATTGACTTTTTAACTTTCCAAGTTAAAACTTTTTAGAATGATTTGAATGATTCACCAACTGCTTAGAATGATTTGCTTAACTTTTAATCTATATCTTGAACTGTTTTAACTAGTGTTATAAGTTGCTTAACTTCTAATCTATATCTTGAACTGATTTAACTAGTGTTTTAGTTGCTTAAACTTATTTCGTCGCCACGGCTTGACTGCTGCAGCTTATATCTTGAGGTGAGCTGCCATTTCCCAAGGTCTTTTCGGAACTCAATTTCTTATCTCTATCTAATATGTGTTTATAAATATACAATTTTATAATATGTAAGCATTTAGGATGTAATTGACTAGCTCTTGGCCAAGGATTGAGTAACCCTTGGCCCAAGATTGAGTAACCCTTGGCCAAGGATTGAGTAACCCATTGACCAAGGATTGAGCAACCCTTGGCCCAGGATTGAGTAACGTTTGGGACTTTATTGAGTAACGTTTGCCCATGATTGTATCACATTTGGCCCAGGATTTAGTAACGTTTAGCTCATGATTGAGTTACGTTTGGCCCATGATCGAGTAACGTTTAGCTAATAATTGAATCACCTTTGGCCCATGATTGAGTAAGGTTTGCCCATGATTGAGTAAGGTTTGCCCATGATTGAGTAACGTTTGCCCATGATTGAGTAACGTTTGCCCATGATTGAGTAACGTTTGCCCATGATTGAGTAACGTTTGCCCATGATTGAGTAACGTTTGTTCCTTGATTGAATCACACATGGCCCATGATTGAGTAACGTTTGTCCCATGATTGAGTAACTTTTGCCCTTGATTGTATCACCTTTGTCCCATGATTGAGTAAAGTTTATTGGTTTGTTCGAGCAGCACGTCAAGTTGGAGAAAACCTTCAACGCTCGTAAGCATTTCAAGTTCGCCATCCTCGTGGTGCGAACCATGGTCAGGATCCAGCGACTGCGGTTCACGCCTGAACCGCTGTCCCTTGCCACTGCCAGAGTGGACCCTTACAGACTCAAGGCGCTCAGGAAGGTGGGTGTACAGAGTTTGTCTCCTGAGACTTGAAAATTTTTTGAAGAATAGAATAGGTTGGACCAGCTTCTCTATAACATTATTTATCCCATTTATCTCCCACAGGTGCTGGACCGGCATCTCTATCATCCTACTTATCACATTTATCACCCTATTTATCACATTTATCACCCTATTTATTACATCTAGAGGCCCAGTGGGCGAGAGGGATGGGCCCAGTGGGCGAGAGGGTTGGGTCAGTACATCTAGAGGCCCAGTGGGCGAGAGGGATGGGCCAGTACATCTAGAGGCCCACTGAGAGAGATGGGCCAGTACATCTAGGGGCCCACTGAGAGAGATGGCCTCTCCAGTGGTCTAGCGACTGCACAATTTTATGTGATGAGAATTTTTTGTTATTTCGGTCGCCGTTGAGCTACAACAACTACAACAAAATCAAATTATTATAATTATATGAATTTCATCTTAATAGTATCTTAATGGAGTGTCATTTGGCCATTGGATTACTATGTGGTCAGGGCCTAAATTTAAGTTGTTCTGAGCTGAAAAATACGTTATTGATGCCTTAACAAAAGCAATTTTTTAGCTTTAAATGTACGATATTTTGACTTTTTATGTCGCCAGCGTAACTTCAATCGCTTATAGTACCATGATACCAACAGATGGTGGTGTGATAGTGACCGTGAGAAATGGTTACTAGGTACCGTGAGAAATGGTTACTACCGTGAGAAATGGTTACTACCGTGATAAATGGTTACTAGCGTGAGAAATAGTTACTGTAAGGTTTCTATTTTTATTTATTATTATTTATTTTTCAATTTTTATCAAGGCTGAAAGTGAAATCGTTTCTTGCTTTGAACCCAATAGATATTTTAATAAAGACTTCAATTCGTCACCTAAAGGCCTTTACTCTAAGCTATTACTTTATTACTCAGTCTTAACTGAGTAATAAAACTTTCAACAATTTTCCTAAGCGGAAATATAATTATGATTATCTATATAAGACTGGAATTACCAGCACAGTTGACATCTGTTTACCCTAAGTTGAATTACCACTTAACGTTACCTCATTTACCAGCCTACTTACTGATTTTTTTTATCCAATTGTTGTTAAACGTGTCATCCAATCAGTTCACTTCGACTTGGACCTATAACACTGTTGTTGAATTTTTGTATTTTTTGTTTAAATTTGTGTTTTATGTGTTCTTGAAATTTTGTTATCGGGTTATGCGCTTCAAAAATTGCATAAGTGCCAAGTCACATTAAAATAATTACTCTTAAAAAATATGCCGCAGTGCTGAGATATTCCCCCAGAAAAAAAAATTCTTCATTTATAATGATATTGCTATGGGAAAAATTAAAATCCTGCTTATGATATTGCTACGGGAAAAATTAAAATCCTGCTTATGATATTGCTACGGGAAAAATTAAAATCCTGCTTATGATATTGATACGGGAAAAATTAAAATCCTGCTTATGATATTGCTACGGGGAAAATTAAAATCCTGCTTATGATATTGCTACGGGGAAAATTAAAATCCTGCTTATGATATTGCTACGGGGAAAATTAAAATCCGGCTTATAATTCCTACTCTGGATCAATTTACAGTTCAGTTTGCTTATCCCTAAACTATCCCATATTACAGAGGCAGATAATTAGAACAAAATCAAATATATCAAGTCTGTTACAGTTAACCTTCATCGATATGAAGAATATTCATAAGGTTTCGATTATTTTTCATGTACGGTTTCCAGATTCTCTAGAACTGTGCGATAAAACTTAAAAAATAGCTTATAACTTTGTTTTAATCCATAAGAATGAGCATCCCTGTTCTGATAAATAATTCAAGAATTTTCGTATAATTATACTTTTCAAAAATATATTTTAGGTGTTGTGTCCTCAGGTTAGTTCGTGCTAGAAAGCTACATTATCTAGGGTTATCGCTTAACTGTGTTGAAAAATAATAATAATAATATAATAATAATAATAAAAGTCTCTTTGTAACTGAATATTGTGCTGATTAGTCAAGTGGTTCTCGCGGATACAAAATAATGAGTTAACTGGTTATTTGATAGTGAGTCAACCGGGGTAATCAGTCATCGGGTTAAGTAGATAATTAACTCAGGGTTAACAGATGTCCTGTAGGTAATTTACTGAGGGTTAACAAATGTCATGTATTTTGCTGAGGGTTAACAAATGTCATGTATTTTGCTGAGGGTTAACAAATGTCCTGTATTTTGCTGAGGGTTAACAAATGTCCTGTAATTTGCTGATAAGTCTAGTCTTATACACATCTATGAATACTGATGTCTTTATCAGAGTACGACAATATTTCTGCTTCACCGCAATACTCAAGTTTATTCGTTACCTGCAATGTTAAATATCCCTTTCTTACCCTGACTGATATTTGGATATACTGACTTATTTATTTAAATAGACTGACTTATTTATTTAGATAGACTGACTTATTTATAGACTTATTATTTTTAGACTGACTCATTTAGAGTCTTACCCTGACGCTCTTACTCTGACTGATATTTAGATAGAAGATAGACTGACTTATTTATTTAGATAGACTGACTTATTTATAGACTTTTTATTTTTAGACTGACTGATTTAGATTCTTACCCTGACGCTCTTACCCTGACTGATATTCTCAACCCTTATGAAAAATGAATGTTTCTTATTGTCCAAAAACACTTTTTTACCCACAACCTGAGAATAGAACGCACGCAGCACTGATATTCCCTTTAGCCGAGCCCAACTGAGTCAGGGCGACCCACCTTAGGTCAACGGGTGCTTGTTATTTGTACATTGCAACACATTTTTCTTAGTGTCAGTAAATTTCGTTGTAATTTCAACTGTATCGCGTCAAACAATGTAATTAGTATGCCATCCTCTAAATTAATTATTATATTATGGCGACTTCGCTCGTTACGTTATTGACCGTTTATTTTCAACGTGTAAAAAACCGCTGGCTGCTGAAATTTATACAATATAGTGAGTCGAAATCTATTCTATACTTATACGAAATCTATATACTTCGAAATCTTTTTTATTTTTGAATCATTCATAATATTAGATGAAACATTTTCCACGTGCCAGCTTATTTCGATCTGTAATTTATTATTGATGCAGTGTTTCGATATAATTAAGTTTTATATAATCAGTCTTGCTTATTCGGTTTCTCTTTTTGGATTCCGCTTATGAATTAATACATTGAAATGGATGAAGGGATGTGTAGAAAAAATGCATAGCCAAGGCCCAAGCTTAAAAAAAGGTTCACAGATCAATATATGAAAGTTAACGACACGAAAAGATATATTCTTGAGAATATTCGATAAGGAAGGTTGAAATACGTCTTTTTCTCTTATATTCCTTTATTTTTCGTGTTTAGAAATGTATTCTAAAACATTTAATTCGGATCATCTACGAATTCCCTTTTGATTAGTGAAGAAATTAACCTCATGAAATGATTACTTACAGTGCAGTATATTCACAATCTCAAAAACTGTGAACAATTTTCATTATATTTTATGGTACCTCGTGTATTACAAGTTCTTTATAGGCGATCCTTTTGCTTATATCCCCAGTTATTTATTTTCGCCGACCTTAGCATATGTTGTCATTTAGATTTTCATGATTTTCTCTTTATTGTTAAATCTATTATTACGCCTTTTTTAGCGTCGTCTTATGGTTCGAGCAATATTATAAGACTTATGAGTATTATAATAATATAAGTCTTTAAAGTCTAAGCTTAATTGTGTTCTTTATTTATTTCATGAAAATACGACTGCACAACTTTTCAAATACATCTTTGCTTTAAGATTTAACTGTACAATTCTTACGACGAATTTAAATTTGTAACATTCGAAATTTGTTATTATTATGTGGCATAGGAAAACTTAAGTATTTTCTTCCGATTACGATTTGAAAATACCTTCTAATAATGCGTATACTTTCCTACTTATTTAAAAAAAATTTTTAATGGCGAAAAACATTTAAAAATGTTTTTAATGGCGGAAACTCGTCGCCTTCCATGATTGTCATGAAATAATCGTAAAAAATACATTTGTTTGTTGATGCTAGCGAAACCGATGTAAATTTTATAAGCGTTTAATATCTATGCATGAAACAGAGCTTCTCTAATTGTGATAAGGCTCAATATCTCTTTCTTAAAGTAATTCATGTCCATAATGTAAATAAGTATGAATTTAATTTCTTGCGTTGTGATCTAGAACAGTGGTTCCGTTATTCTTTTTTGACCGTGTACCACTTGGAGGTCCCTTATAGCCGCTATACATTGGCCGCTAATATGTACTACAATTTGCTTATCATTTTACTTGACGCCATTATAGTTGCATACTAACTCAATATACGTTTGAATTTAATAATAGTCTACTGCTGTCAGGCTGGTGACATGAGGCAACTGTTGTAACTCGTTGCCAGATCATAACATAACATAGTGATGTTGGCGCTGAAGTGTAGGCCTGATGTGGCCTATCTTCGATTCTTGTACGTTTCGTGACTCGTTCACAGAAGATCTAAAAGCATGTCCTTTCACCGGATCTTTTCCAAACTGGCGATAGTTTGAGATACCTACTAGACTTACACCAGGTTCGATATGGTGCTAGGCATTTCAAGTGTGAACATATATATATTACTCCATTGCTTTATCTAGTCTGTTCTTGAACGCGTTCATACTTGGAGCGCCAGCGATGTAATCAGGGAGGCTGTTCCACATGTCATAACTTGTGTTGCAAACATCTTATTGAATTAAGAACTATTCAACGATCTTTCATAACTGCAAAAGTGTTCACTTACCGTCGCTACTGGCATGCGATACCAATAGGTACCATTAATTGGGAACCACTGATTTAAAGAATAGTTTCTTTAATTTGCTTAATTTTTGTTTCCTATAAAGTCAAAAGAGATTGAACTTGGTGAAATATTTTAACTCCACCAATATTTAGATATTTTAGTACATTTTTCATACAGCTTATTAAAAACTCTACGTGCCAACTTGGTTTGAAACATGATTATAATAGTTAGATTTAAGTTTAGTGTTCATATTTTCCCTCCTAAAACTCCCATTAGAAATCCAATTTGTTATATCCTTCAATTAAAAGCTAATTTAACTGTGTGCAACTTGTTGAAATTAAAAGTCGAGAAAACGTTAAGTGTTTTAATGTCGTGATTCCTCATAGGGGACTTCTGAAGCGTGTCTGTGCTCGTCAGAAGTCCTATGGGATTTCGCGCTCCTAGGGGGATTGTTCCTGAGCGCCCCACCGCTGAGCTCGCGGTGTCTGACTGCAGGTCTCAGTTGTGGGTGGTAGGATTCCTTACATTAAGTTATTATGTAGGTAGGATTCCTTACATTTCCCTTCTCTGTCTCTCTCGTGCGGGCGGCCGACGTTCCGTGTAAGAAGGGTACCTAAATCCAAGCGCTTGCTACTCTAAAATACCCTCCTTCGGCCGATACTTCGTTGACGACTGGATCACTTCTTTCCAGTCTCCTGCGTCTCGGAATAATTTTCTTGAAATTATCCGGGACAAAGAAGACGAGACGAGAAATTTCTGGGACGAAAATAACGGGACTGAGGGTAAAATTTGTAGCGAAATATACTCATAAACCTGGACAAGACTTGTGTCCCGGACTTGAAAACTTGTTTCCCGGCAATTATGAAACGAGAATTAACGTAACGAGACGAGACATACCTTGAATATTCGAGACAAAACGAGACGTTCTGAGCGAGCGGTTTAAGGAATAACATGTTAGACCCTGACTGGTAATGAGCAGTTGCCAGTCATGTGCAGATGGTGGCGACATTTGGCTTCCAAAGTAATTTGGCAGTTGAATGATTGGTAGAATTGGCGATATATGGCTGAATATTGAGTGAATGATGTCGATGTGTAGCCATTAACCTCGCCTTACGCGAGAATTGTACGAGTTCAGTGCGCGTTTCATACGAGTTAAGGCGCGCTTCGCGAGTTAGTGAAACATTGTCTTTTTTTCAGACAGAAGACTGTGGAATGGTTCTCTTTTCTCTGCCGTGCAAGATGCCAAAGGCAATATTTGGAAAATTTTTTTAGGAGCTCAAAGCCAGTGAGACTCATGATGACAGAGGTGTAAGCCAGACCAGCAGCCGATGTAAACTATGTGGCAATATTCACAAGGCTAATGATGTCAACACATCCCACAGAACCTCTACCACTACAAAATGTCAGGTAGCAGATGCAGGTGTTACAACACTTGTCACAAGTTACCGGAGTCCAAATGGAAGTAAAAGTACAAGGGCTATAACTCGAGACCCTGTTGCTGGACCATCTAGTACGTGCTCCAACAGATGGACCTCAACTAGCGGGAACTTAATTAAATTATAGACTTTGTCATTGAAGATTTTTCTTTACTTTTAATCATGAAATAATATATTTAATGTGCATTACAGTACAACATTGCAAATGGAAAATGAAAAGATATGCAAATTTTCCTTATAATTTTTATTTGCAGAGGCAAGTATAAATTATGATATACCTAGCAAAAACGATCTTCTTAGCCGGGCCCACAATCGGAATAGTCAAGAAAAACGTCTCAAGGTATTGTATATGTCTGTAAGCTAAAGTCAAAGTCTACATCCCATCATTGAGTGGTTCGTCTCGTTATGTCCCGTTATACAAGATATTAATTCCGGGAAATTTTAATAATATAATAGCGGTTTCAGCGTTTATTAGGCCGTAGGCCTGTCGCCGATTCTTAACATCGCAGAACATTCACAGCATTTTGCGGTCTCGAACTCGCAATTCACTGCTACAATTCTGCTGTGCCTCCTTGTCGATTCTGACCAGAAACTGGCGCACAGAGCTGGGATCGAACCCGCGCCTCTCTGCGCCAATCTTGGTACTCTGAACTTTAACCACTGGGCCACATTTTAAACCTATTAAACCTATACCACATTTTAAACCTATCATAGCCAGAACGTCTCGTCTCGTGAAGGTACCGTCCCGGAATTCCCACGTAGTGCTGAAAATTGTCCCGGTTTTTATTGCGAACCTGTACAAAGCTTCTTGTCTCGTCTCGTCTCGAATGGAAAAAAGTTCCAAACGCAGAGTCTACGGCTTTTTGGCCCCGGTGGCGAGCGATGGTACCTCATTGATCTCGACGCTGGAGCCGTTTATCCCGCGCCTCCAGGCCCATGGGCCTGGTAGAGCATGACAAAACAAGAAATTTAAATACCAAGGAACATGGAGACTAATACAGCCAACTCCAGAAACCCGCACCCAAGATTATCCTCACTTCTTCCGCGGCTCATCGACGACGGGTGAGAACCTAGCTGCCATTGATGTAGTCCTGGAAAACCGGCAACTAATCCACTCTTTGGGTGGGGAGCCGAAAAATGTGCATGAGACCCGCGGTGGAGCACAGTTCATAGTGGAAGTGCAAAGCAAAACCTAGAGCTAAATAATACAAAATATTAAGTCATTGGCGACTTGTTCCGTCACCGTCGAACCACACGGAGCCCTGAACGAAACTAGAGGAACTATCTACTACCGCAATGATCCCATGTACGCTGTCGAAAACCTACAAGAGCATCTCAGCCACTTTAACATCAAGTCGATCTACCCAACGATGGCAATGAAGAAGATGCATGGCGCCCTAGTGGCCCTGCCATCATATGCACTGAACTTCGCAACATGCAAACTCCCAAATGAGGTGAAGATTGGGTGACACCGATGCTCCGTGAGAGAGTACATCCCTGGCCCACGCCGGTGCTTCGACCATCGAGCCAAGTGCCTTCGACCATAGAGCCAAAACACGTCTAGCAACCACTGCTACATGTATATGCCCCAGATGCTCCGAAGATCAGTGCGCAGTGGCGTGCTACAAGGAAGCGTTCTTGGTCCTATTTTGTTCCGTTGCTTTTATAAACGATTTGCCAGAAGCAGTGTCCAACGTGTGTTCCATGTATGCCGACGACACAAGAGTTTATAATACGGTGAAGGATGCGTCAAATAAAGCGCAATTACAAGATGGTCTTGACAGTTTAGTTAACTGGGCTGATACGTGGCAGCTGCGGTTTAATACTGACAAGTGTAAAGTACTTCACCTCGGGAAGAACAATGAACAGCAAGATTACAGTATGAGAAGACATGGTTGCAACGAGAGAGTAATGATTGAAAAGTCTAGTGTGAAAAAAGATTTCGGAGTTTATGTCGACAAGGAGCTCGGACAACAGGCCATGGGCCTATTTCTTCAACGCCGACACTTCTATTCTATTCTATAGGAGCTGAAATTGTCTAAGCATGTTCTGTTACCGCCAGCCCTTGCCAGCTTTTGATCCTGTTCTCCCTTGGATTTGTGTAGATCATCTTATTTATCTCGATTTCCGCTTTGTCTCTGGTTTAACTGACTCGACTGCCTTTTCTGCTCATGTTAAGGATAAGGAATATTATCCTGGGCACAAGGCAATCTACTGTGGTGGGTCGACATTGACAGACAACCCATCTACAGCATGTGGTTTGTACATATACCGACACAAGCAAGAGCAGTTGCATAGAGGTTTTCTCCCAGGCACGGCATCCTGTCAGCTGAACTGATTGCTATATTACATTCTTTGAAACTCGTTGTAAGTGAAGCATCCCTATTCTGGGTTATTTTTTCTGACTCACTTGTGGCCTTGCAACTCATACTCTCCCCAACGGACACATCTTGCGATATTGTCTATCAAATTCGTCAGCTGCTCCTTGGCCTGGATGAGAGGAAAACGGTGCGCCTATAGTGGGTCAAGGCCCATGCTGCCATTGTTGGGAACGAGCGAGCTGATGCTGTTGCAAAGATGGGTCATACTTTTGATCATTCTGCATTGTTTTGTCTCTCTTGTTCTGACACACTTACTTTGCTTCGTTCTTGCTTTCTCAGGTCTTGGGAACTGAACTGGATTGCTGCTTTGGCTGTTGAGGGAAAGGGACATCATCTTGCTTCCGTGCGGGGTGATTTGTCTCCTGTTCCATGGTGCCAGTTACTCTCGTCGTGCTGCTGTGGTGCTTACTCTTCTTCGATTGGGTCATGTTGATGTTCGGTCGTACCTTCATCGATTTGGCATGGCTGACACTCCCATGTGGGAGTGGTGTGGGCAGGGTGGCCCAGTGGTTAAAGTTCAGAGTACCGAGATTGACGCACTAGAGAGGCGCGGGTTCGATCCCAGCTCTGTGCGACAGATTCTGGTCAGAATCGGCAAAGAGGCCGGGCGGTTAAGCAAAGCAGAATTGTAGCAGTGAGTTGCGAGTTCGAGACCGCAACAAGCTGTAAATGTTCTGGGATGTTAAGAATCGGCGACAGGCCTACGGCCTAATAAACGCTGAAACCGCTCTAATGTGCTTGCATTGTGGGGTGGATGATACCGTGGACCATTTTCTCCTGGCATGCATGCAGTACCGCCTGGAGCGTCAGTTGCTGATCACTACTTCTCGAGCCACGGATGTGCACCATCTAACTGTTCGAATACTTCTTGGAGGAGGCAACTTCCGCAGAAAGATTCAACGTGCAATAATAAGAGCGACAATGACCTATTTAACACGAACAAATCGTCTGACTTCCCTGTAGTGCCATCTCCATCATGCCTTTACCTGTGATCAAAACCGGAAGCCCAGCTAATAGATCCTTCAAGGATCATTGACACAAGACGCTGAAATTTTCTGCAGAGTCCAGGTGTAACAAGTGGTCATCTTTCGGCTACTTCTTCACCTTCAAGCCGGCCACAACAACACAACAACGGTATTACAATACTTAGGCTGCTATGAACTCTAGACGGCATGGTTTCAAGTGATTCAACTTATTGGTTATGTCTACATTAACTCAAAAGTAATGCATTTATCATTTTGTCCCTTTCCTCATTCGAATCCGTTCTCCAGGAAAATTGACTTATGTTCCGAATGTGTCGTGTCTGATTTGCGGGGAGGACGTCCTTTATTTAGTTTATTAGTCCGTGATTAGCACAATATGTAATTAAGCTCAACGTAAGTGGTTAGGTACCTAATATTCGTGCCAAGCGCCATGAATATTTTTTAGTATTAAATTATCATATTATTTTAATTTATGACGTAGTTTTGTGCCACCGAAGTAGAGGTCACTTTTTGTGATTGTTGTTTTTGTTGATCTTATTATCTTGGACCTGAGTCTAAGAGGCTTGAGAAGTTGAGAGTTGAGTCTGTAAATTGTATAGTGGGTAGACATTTGAACTTTGAAGGTCTTTGGCTACACTTCACAAGTTCACACGTGTAATGCTAGTGAGTAATGTGGAAAATGTCTACTCTCCATTCTTGATTCTCCAACATGCAACTGGAATTTTCAATTTTGAAGCTGTTAATTTATTTAAGAACTTTCAAGCTGCAAAGCACAAACCAATTTCCCAAGCCATACAGTTTGGGCCATAGAAAGCCATTCTTGAACCATGAACTTATGAAGTGGCACAAAATCGCACAAAGCTACAAACCCCTTTCCTTTGCTTTGCAGTTTGCCATGGGCACCAATCCGCACCATGGCAATGGCATGATGGCCCTGGCCCAGCTGCCCATGGCCATGCTCAGAAATACTACCATCATCTGTCCATCATGCAGTGTGGAATCCTGGATAGGTAATATATTCTCAGTTTTATATAAAAAAATGGATTGAAAAGCCTACCACATAACAGTAACACCTTCCACAAGTTCCACCTCCATGCACAGTGGCAAAGCAGAGAGTTTTTTAGACTCTCCCTCAAGTTCAATTTTGAGTGCTATAAGTAGAAAGTAGCCCAGAGAAGTATCAAAAATGTATCATGGATACCTCATACCAGCATTATTACCTATACTTAAGAAATTGCTTTAAATATTGAGTAGGTAAATGAGGCAATTAAAAAAGAACTGATTCTAAAAAATCTCTGATTTGCCACTATGCAGGCTATCAGCTGACCAGGATGGAATTCTAAAATTTACAGTTCATATATTATTTTCACTACACCTAGACCAGTTTTTCGATACAACATTATTTGAGGCAATAAAATAAACTTCTTTTAGGCTTAAACACGTATAGGTAAAGGTATAAAAAGTTTCTATAAAGTAATCACTTAACTTGGAAATGTTGCGTGTCTGCAGGGCAGCTTGCACTCAACAATTAAAATTATAAAAAGTACTAGTTCGTTAAAGATTTGTCTCTTAATGTGACAGCAAAGAACTTTTCCATGATGCACAGTTGCACACAATAAACACGCAATTCATGGGACTGATGGGAGCAAGACTACATCCCCGATTGGAAATTTACGATCCTGATCAGGAGTACTCCAAACAAGGATTCCCACGGAATTGCGCTAAAAATGACGTGCACGGATTTGGAACGGGTTCTTAACCGTTCTTGCGGAATTGCCAAATTTCCAAGATTAAATGGATTAATAAAACTATGATTTTTAATATCTCTAAATTTATCCTTTTAGTGCTTTAATCAGAATGCCAATAAAGTACTTGAATCATTACAATGCGTTAACATTACGCCTTTCTTCTAAGACAGACTATAAAAAATACATTTATTCAAAATGCTGTATTATGAAAATAGTAACCTGATTGATTGTTCATTATCTACCCGCAATTGCGTGCATAAGAATAATACGATATACAGCAATAGAGCATTCAGCAATGTTCGAACTTGACAGTTTTACCTCATCAGCTCCTGCTGCTGCTAGCACATAGCCGTATATTCAATAAAAAGCGAAATGGTCAAATTTTGTCAGGAATGCGTCCTTTTTCCCTTCTAAGACGTTTTACAATAGCTGATGCGCCATAGTTCAAGCGCGTGTATGGAACACAGTGTTTTGATTGATGGAATTTGGCTGCATCCGTTATGAAGTCCATCACACCAAGCGAGGAAGAAGGACAATGCCAGTCCACTTTCGTACGATTCACTAAAACCTCATTTGACTGGCCGCCATATTGGCTCTGCGCATTCATGACTGAATAGAGACTTTCTACTATTGCCTCACAACCTCCTTTGGCCATTGCAACATCGAACGCGAGACAGAATGGCTTCCCAAATTTTGTATAAATTTCTGAATCAACGTACATTAGTGTAATGAGGTTTTCTTCTTTGAGTGTGATCTTGAAGTTGGCCACAGTTGATTTATGACTGAAACTCTGATCAAAATTCCTTGCTTGACAATTCAAATCAGGAGAGAATATGTCTGGCCGGCTTCCGTCATATGCCTCGTCTGTTTCGAAGATTTGCTTCCTCACCGACGAAGCTTCGGGCGACTCTGACCAAACTATCCACTTGAAGGTTGCCATAGCTTGCTGGAACACTTCGACAGCATTCTCCTCTCGAAGATAATCCTGCAGTTAATGTAGAAAAAAATTATTTTTACGACCAAAGTGAGGAAATTAAATTCGCCTAAGAATTAATTCGTAGCACCAAGATTGCATTTCCAAATAACGAGAGGTTATTTTACGACTGTTCGAGTTATTTCGTTTTCCTAACAATGATAGATACAAAATATGGAAATAATTCAATTATTTTGTCAATGTCACTGATAAAAAGATGATAACTGGGATCTTACCTGAAGATGAGGCAGCCGTTTCAAATTATTGAAGAAAGAGACAAACGCCTTCTGAGCCGCTTCGCTGCTTTCCGTTAACAAAGCTTCTTGTAAGGGAGTGCTCCACCTTCCTGCTTGAAGGCACACGAGTTTGGAGAGGTCAAAAGCCTCACCTAGAACTTCGACAGCGTCTGGTACAGATGTCTTCAGTCTTCGTTCTAGTTCAAAGCGGAGCTTGCGTACAAAATCAATGGCATCCTGCAGGCAGTCGCTTGGCTCTCGATAACGCCAAGATACAGGGTTCTTGCTGTTAGTTGCTGAAGACGTGTCTACTAGCCACCCGTTGACAAGAGCAACACCATTGTACTTTTTATCTTGAACAACTCCATTGATGACGCCAGCAGAGTTGGGCCACAGTCGCTTATTCAATCGAAAAGGTACACTGGGATCGACTGATTGTAAATTATTTTCCATCAATTCTAAATTCTCAAGTGTCGTCTTACTGTTAGTCAGAACTTTCCAGCAAGGTAGCTTCAGCTCTTGTGAAACAACCATCAGGTCCACAAGTTGTTTCAGAATGTCAGACACAAGGAGTAGATCAATGACGAAGTCTTGACCCACCAACATGTATTCATCTTCTGAGAACGATTCGTCGGTGTTGTGACGCATGCCTCCAAAATTGTACATTGCCTGCACATAATGGTGAAAACAGCGTTGTATGCTTGCGAAAGACTGCAGAGTGCTGGCTATGAAGCGGGTTGTGCTTAAGCTTTTGGTTACTAGGGTTTTTTCGTCCATTTGCTCCCCTATACTTCTAGCAATCGCTTGCATTTTTCCATAGCCAAGTTTGGTATGGAACCTGGCGGCACGTTCACACAATCGTTTCAAGTAAGGTTGGCTGATGAACTTCTTTGCGCACAGATCCATGAAATGACTTGGGTCCCAGATAACAAAAGAAAATTCATCTTGGACACCAACTGCGGTAAAAAAAGCATTTCTGAAGCGCTCGTTAGCGTACTGTCCATCTGCAACTGCGCCGGCACAAAATTTTTTGTCTACATTAGGAATTCGTGTCTGTAATTCTAGAAATATTTGGGCTACAAGACTCTCACTTTGGCCACCAGAAATTTCCCTTTCTCCTTCTTCAATTGAGTACACTTTTGGGGCTCCCAAGAAGTAAGCAACCCTTGATCCATCGATCATAGCAACAAGCATCACAGCTTGGTTACTCTCCCGTTGGGGAGTCGATTTGTCGAAAGTTAGAAAAAAATGAGGTGGATGCCCAGTTGATTTTAGAGGATAGCTCAACTTCTGGTCCAGACGTTCGTCAATTGTAGAACAAATGCTTTCAACTACATCGTTGAATTGCTTGCGAGAATGTTGTTTATTTCCAATGTCTACACCCAATGCTTCGAAGTTTGCAAGCTTGGTTTCATAATGCCGTGCTGCAGACTTCGATTTGATGACTTCAATTGCACAGATGATGAAATGTTTATTGATGAGAATGACCCTAGATTCTTCAATCTCATTATGCTCCATCATTTGCAGGCCTTTGAAATGGATGGTGGAGTGGTCCGCACCTTCCACGTGACGTTTTAGCTTAAATTTCCATCGCACCCAACGGCGGCCAGTTCCACTCCACAAATCAGCTTCGTCGTCTTTTTTGATCAGCAAACCATAGGGGAAGGCATCGTGGCGCTTTACGTTGCCACGGTACGTCCTTCCTTCTATAGAGTTGACGAACGTACTGCACGCGGTGCACTTTATGTACAACGTGTTTTGCAACCTGTGTTCTGTACAAAAAACTTTACTGACTAGAAGGAGTTCGTGAAGGTTTGTAACTTTATCCCACAAAATGGGTGTAGATGAGCAAAATTTTTCGGATGAAAATGGTACTGTAGGTTGCTTTATTGATGATTGTCGTTCGTACCGTAGATCCTTCCTAAGTTCCCTAATCTCCTGCAGGACCATGCTCAGCGGAGTATCTTCACCAGCAACATTTTCATTTCTCTCAGCAAGATCTTCAAGTTCGTCACCGATGATCTTCTCCTCCTCAACCGACGAACCTTCTGTGGTATCCGTCGTTGCTGCAACAGCGACAGTATGAGCACCCATAGACGCAATGGTTGCTTCCTCCTCAAATGCGGACGCGCGAGCTGCTTTATTTCTCTCAGCAGAAGTAGGCTCCTGAAATACTTTCAAATGTTACATGATGCTTTTTAATAAAAACCAAGCTACATATTTTGAAGCTATACTGTCAGACAGAAATAGCATAATCCTACTGCAAATTCATATATCATAAAAACAATGTATTGCTTGCCGCATGCAGCGATAGTAAAAAATGATTGCACAAACACTGAAAATTACTCATTAATAAGGAAACAAAATATTATGAAGTACGGTATTTGATTATATTTAAAATGCAACACATTAGAATGCTGCCAACCTGGACTTGATGCAAGTGCTCGTCAACTGTAGAAGATATCTGAGCCAAGCGTTTTGAAGGAGCAGGATCCTGAAATATAATTACAGTTTGTATGCTGCTACAATCAATGATTTTCAATGAGGTTTATAATTCATATCAAAACTAAATACTTCTTATTTACTGAAAATACAATGATACTGCATCGCATATCATTTTTAGTAATTAATCCCATCATTCTAATTCATCTCCACCTACATTATACAACAATTGATTACGATTAAATCAAAGTAAAAATTAATATGAACCACGGTTACTATGAACCACGGCTTCATGAATATTTTTCTACTCCATTTCGCTGAAACGGTAAAATAATACTACTAAAATACACCCACTATGAAAAACGGGATAAACTTCAATGTTTCATGAATCTTTCATGTCAATATATCCCTTACGTATAAGCTCAGTTATCACTTCTTTAAAAACGAATATGAATAAACATGTCACAATAGGAATTTGCAATAACGAACTAATTAGAAAGAGATAAATTAATGAATATTAAAAGCTTGTGGAAATAGGACAACAAATCTATTAACACTAGATGATGATGTGACCTGAAATCTTGTTTCCTAATATTTAGTTTAAGATTACTTTTTTACTTATTCGGAAAATGAGGAAATTAATACATAAACAAAAAATAGGAATACTTACATGCATGCAAAATCCCAAGCATAAGCTATATAAATGATGCTTAACAACAAAAGCTCATAGACATAGAATTTTTCGGGAGAAAAAACTTGTACTCAACAGAAGCCACTACACGAGCTTAATATAACTATGGCTCATGCACAATGACCGTTTTAGTACGATCTATTTAAAAGGCATACACAGTCAACATTTCTCTTTACGGCATATGGAGGCAGCACAATGGAATGGGATGCAGCACAATGGGATGCACAGCTGGCTATGCAAACAAATTGCGACAGTTGTGAAAGCAAGCAAGTGTATTTTTGATTTTACGACTGACTAAAAAAATTGTTTAGAGATAAACGTAGAGATAAAAAGATGTTTAGAGTTACAGTTAATATTCCCTTAGTATTATACTCTATTTCATATATTCTACGCATTTGCTCTTGGAATTTATTGTGTAAAATTTACACTATTGAAATTTTCATATATTTATGTTATTTTGCGTGTATATCATTTGTGTTATAGACATTACAACTATGATAGCTTATCGTTGTATGTAAACATAAGGTACGGGTTGATTGTGAGAACGCAGCAATTTAGAATATTTTTGTTCTTCAACAAGTATGGTTCACTCAATACGAGCTAAAGCAAGTTGCCAATAGAAAAACTATATTGGAAGCATTTCACATAAAACAACGACAGGTACGATATGCAATCAACACGAAAAAAATATAGAACAAAACTTACGAGGCATGTGTGTAAAATAAGTTACACGTTTTGCCGCTGGCGCTAGGCAACAAAGGCAGGTTGTTTGATTCCCCAACTGCAATCCCTTACCAAGCTAGCGTCCCTGCGACGTTTGGTTTTGCTGCAGCAGGTGTCAGCAAAGGAGCTTCCTGTTGCGTCTCCCGTCAGCTGCGAGTTGCGGTCTGTTGCTCGTTTCCTGGCCGCTCAGAAGAAATCAGCGAAGGAAATTCACGAAGAACTTTGTCAAGTGTATGGAGAAGAGTCTATGAGCTCCGGGATGGTGCGCAGATGGGTCAGGGACTTTAAAAATGGCCGAACTGACGCCCGTACAGGGACGCCCGCTGCCGCCACGACGACGCCCGCTGCAGCTGGTGGTCTGCTGTGAGCTTTGCTGATACCAATAATGTGCAGAACTTTGAATTGCCTAAATGTTCAGTCAAAATCTTGTCAATTGTGGTATTGCTGACCTCAGGAATTTTTCACCTAGCTCGCTAACTGTAATCTGTCGATCTTCAAGCCTTACCGCTACGAATTTGGCAATTGTAATTTTTTTTCTTCAGAAACCAATGGCCGCCCTGCATGGGCGTCGTCGTGGACGTCATTTCGACCATTTTTAAAGCCCTTGACTCATCTGCGCACTATCCTGGGGCTCTTACACTCTTCTCCATAAACTTGACAAAATTATCGGTGAATTTTTTTTCGCCGATTTCTTCTGAGCAGCCAGGAAACGAGCATCAGACCGTAACTCGCAGCTTGTGGAAGACGCAAGAAGATCCATCGCTGACGTCAGCTGGAGCAAGACCACAAGTCGCAGGGACGCTGGCTTGGTAAGGGATTGCAGTTGTGGAATCAAACAACCTGCCTCTGTTGCCTAGCTGCGCACAGAAATGATCCTAGGCCAGCGCCAGCCCGTGGAACTTCTTTTGCGAACACGCCTTGTAATTTCCTTTCGAGTTTGGCGGAACCTAAATTTGTAGGCAAAAAAAAAGGAAGGTAAAAAAATATAAGCGTGAATAACGATTGGACATCTCACACTTGAGCCGGAGCTACGTCGCTTCGTCGTTACACTGCTTTTACTAGGCGCCTTCACCTTCCACTGCTGCCATTTCAAAAGAGCATCTCTTGCTCGTACGTCTCTCGGTGTTATAAATTCTACAGTACGTACTTCATTTTTATGTTGGTGTTTCTTGTGCATGGCTCTAGTGCTTACATTATCTCTGTTCAGGGAATAGAGCCATGGACTTTTCCCTGTTTTGTAGCAATCGTAACAAAAAAGCGCCGGAGAATTCACTGCTGACGATGCATTTACAGATGAACCGCTCAAAAAAGACCAGCCTGATACAAGGAACTCAATATTGAATATTGTTTTAGAAGTTTAAATGCCTAAAAAAGTGATAAGGATCAAAAGAAATATTGAAAAATTAAAAATTAAATAAAATATAAATTGAATTTAAATAAAAATTAAATTTCAGAATTCAAATCGGTTACTTTTCGCTGCTACTTGCTGTAGTTAGTTATTCTGTTAAATGAATGTTTACTTTGTGAATAAAACAGTATCAATTTATTCGTCGTAAATTATAATATGAAAATTCCATAATAATTGCTTTATTAGTTTATAGAAAGAAATCTAGTGACGAACATGAAAATATTTAAACTCGTCCTTGTACGTATGCAAGGACATGGAGTGATTTCATACAAATGTGGTTGATTCAGAAAACCTGACAAAATATTATTCAGCTACTTTATAAATATACTTTATAGTGACATTTCACTTGAATGTGCAAACAAACCTTTAGCTGTCGCTGCAGACGGACCCGGATTTTCTTCAGCATCTGCAGTCATCTCTTCTTCATCGGAGGTCGTGTCAGCAAGAGCCTCGGCCATCATACAAAACGTTGCGCTCTGTAAATCACGAGTTTATCAGTGCGATATCAGTGCGCACACTAAGAGCCTAACAGGATCATTATTATTATGATCATACAATACTAGATCACTCTAGGATCTTTATATAACTAGAAGTTTTAGAATTAAAATTTTTCCCAGTATATTGAATCTTTCGAATTTGGATTACATACATCGGACAATCAAGGTTTTCTTTATATGAATTTCACAATTTACATAAAAATTATGTTTTGGTTTATGAAAATAATACAATTGACAACACTAGGCGAAGTAATTGTTACTTGTCGAATGCAAGCGGTGATCGTAAAGTGAGCGGGAGTAGCCTACGTTTACGTCTGACGTAAACGTAGGCTACTCCCGCTACTGGGCGCAGTGAATTCCACTACTCTGGCACGCCCCAATCAATCAGATCGGGATCAATATTTAAAAAGGTAAATAAGCAAATTATAATGCCTATTGCGCTGTTTCAAGGATTTTTTTAGCATATTAACCATCGCTTGTTTTCTACTAAAACGGGAGAATTCAACCACTTTGGCACAAGCGCACAACCCTACTCAATTCGTGACCAATTCTTTGGAAATTAAATAAGCAAATTCCAATGAACATAGCGTAGTGACGAGGACTATTTTTTGCATTTTATTACCTCCCGTTTTCAATTAAACGGTATTACAGGTGGAACCAAACCTAACATTACCTAAACGCAAACGTGAAGCCTTACATAAACGCTATGTATTGAGGTTAAAAACATCCTAATTGTTTGTTTAAATTCATAATTATTGGTCAAGAATTGAAGAAATTGGGCGCACCGAAATGGTTGAATTCATCCGTTTCATGTTATTAATTGGAAACCTGAAAAGGCAAAAGTGCGAAAAATTTTCGCCTCAGCACCGTGAGTTGGGAAATGTGCGTATTCAATTTAATATATATTTTTTTTTAAATCAAAGAATTGGGAGTGCCGAACAGCCGAAGTCAGGCGGAGTGGTTGAATAAACTTGTTTCAGTATTTTAATTGAAAACGGACGGTGGTAAATATGCAAAAAAAATCTTACTGCAGTCCCATAAGCATTGAAATGTGTGTATTGCAAATATTCTAAAATTCATGAAACGCCAAAAATTTAAACGCAAAAAATTTAATGCATCATTTAATTAAAATTTTTCAAAAAGGAAAAGGCTTTGCTTATACGTCTACCAAAGTGAATTTCTTGCCAGATGTCTCAAGTATTTGTCATCTTGTTGAGAAAAAGTTAGATAACTAGTGAAAAGTTTGCATGTATATGATGTATTTTAGACTAATAAAAAGATTGCACGCAGCTTGTCAATATAAGTAATATAATACTGGCGTAGGATTTGTAAGGTTCGATTGCCACACGCACACAGTAATTACAGAGCTTTTTCGATCACGCCAGGAATTTTTGTCGTAGTTTTATTAACAAAATAGATAGTTCCTTTTTGAAGACCGGCATTAAATGTGTTTGCCTGTGGCAAAGTTAGTGGCATTGACGGTTATTTGATTATGGGATTTCATTTGGCGGTTTAGGAGATCGTTCAAAGACAACCAAACATTTACGTTTCTCATGGTTAATGCAAAAAAATTTTGAGATATATCACACTGCGCAGAATACTGAGAAACCAAGAAATTTATAATGAACATGATGAATTAGCTAATCCTTGCTTCTTATGAAGCAACATTTGAAAATTGAAATTAAATTTGGATGACGGCATGAGTCACCAACACCGCAACACGTGACAGCGCGGTTATGTTCCTTGAATGACAGACTTGAGTTGACACACCCAAATTTCAGCTCCTATTTACTACGTAAAGAACCATCAGAGCAAACCTTCATTATTTAATTGTAAAGGAATGAAAAACAGTTCAACTTACCGTTGATTACGAAAGAGTTTGTCGAATAACTCGAAGATGTCTTCTATTATGAAGGCAACCGTAAGAGCACACCCACACACGCGCGAATCAGGGTTTAGACTGCGAGCCTGCGAGGATGCCGAGGAATTTGTAGTCTCAGACTCGGATAGCCAGAGCCCTTTGTTCGGTAGACGGTTGTCACACTGCGACTGCGCACACGGATTGCGTTCACGTCACATTTGTTCCTAGAGCAATACGACGGTCGATGAACATGAACGTAGCTCCTGTACAGTAGCTGCTGTTCGATCATGTGTCTGACGCAATTTCCAGGCTTCGAACTTCGCACGGATTTCACTTTTCCGATAGCACTGCGGAATTGAATTTGACTTTGGTGTTTATTTTGTTCATCCTGCGGAATTGGGGCCAATTTATTGCAGCCGAAGCCATCTGCGGAATTGATTAACAGAGGGACAAATCCCTCTGATGTCGCGTTTCTTCCACTTAGGCTTACAGCTTCTATGATGATTGACGAATGACGAATTTGACGGTCTCACTCATATAGCTAAAATTTTTAAATTGAACCGAAGACCTCATTATCGAAGACCTCATTATCGAAGACCTCATTGATTGCAGAACTTTAGTTTTCGCAAGTGTATTCAAGAAAAGTTTCTGAAATAGTAGGAACAATTCCATTATCATTCTGAAATAGAAACGTCATTTCCGTTCTTACATATAAACAGGATTAATAAAATACCTATCAAATCCATCCATTGTCACTCAATTTGTGATGTATGAAGGACAGTTTTACTTTCATTCCTATGATGCTCATTTTTACCGGTTGAAGCTGTAGAATTAAATTAAATTAAAAAATTAATTAAAATTAAATTGTACTAAATCAAATTTTATTATTTAATACACTAGATGGTACAAGCTGTAGAATTAAATTCTATTAGAAAAATGTTGAATTATTCCCATGTTAAACAACGAAAATTTTCTAAAAGACACAAAACGTTTGAAAACGCAGGATGGCAGATGAAATCATTCAGAATTTGAAGTGAATTTATCAAGATAAATTCAACATAATAGGGCAAAAAATTCAAAGCTGGAACGTATAAATAGGTTTTTATAATTTAAAAAAAACTTTCAATCATTTAAATCTCAGAATGGAATGTGAATCAAGTCTATTTATTGTGAAATCAAACTAGACACAACCAAAACATAAGTGTGTGACACCGTCTTGTGAGAAGTAAACAGAAAACGCCATGTGAATGTAAGCAATGAAAGAGTGGAAGTTTATCTCATAATTTTGTGTGTGAAATCGAAAACTTTGTGGGTGTTGTCCAATCGTGAGAATTTTTTATGAAGCTGGATGTGTGTTTTTTTTTTTTATTTTAGAATGTATTCATTGCAAAAATGTGTCCGCAAGCCTCCAGATAAATGACTAGTTAACTTGATTAGTCGTTGGCAACACGGGATTGAATTTCAAACCACGTGCGATTTCGGAAGCATGCTACGTAGTTTCCAATGAGCTCAGTTTATAAATTTTCATTGCAGTGGAAGGTGGTGTAACACGGTGGTAGGGTTGGTATTTCGATACGTTTTCTTAAATTGACATGAGAATATATTACCTATACAGAATTCCACACTGCTCAGCTCAGTAACAATTGAGTCACTGAGCTGAAGCAGAAACTGACACGCTTCTGATATTGTGCTTATGGTGGTATTCCAGGGTGCAGACTGCAGAGGGTGGAAGCAGCGTTGCCAATATAAGGATTTTTAAGCCCAAAGCGTCGCCAACCATTTTCAAGATGCGTCGCCGGATAATTTTTAATGAAAAGCTATTTACGCTGAGTAATGAAAAACTATTTACAAGCCACGAACTTATTTGCAAGGTTGCATGCACGTGTTACCCCAAATAACTAATTTTACCTTAAAAACAGTCCGATTATACAGTAAGTGTCAACTGAACATGTGATAATGTAGTCTGACCGCTCTAAGGGACCGCAACTACACAATCATAAACTTGTTTACATTTTTTTTGCGGGAACTCATCGCAACTGATTTCCGGACAAGCTTCACTGCATCCTGATCCATTCAACATACCGGAAACCTTACTTTTTTCTAAATAGTTGGCCGTTGACTGGCAAATATATTAAATGCAAGAATTTCAATCTAAATGTGTCTGCAAGATCTTCTGAAGGCAAAAATTTTGCTACTGAAGCGTCACCAAAGATCTTGCAATATTCATCCACTCTCTGCACAGTGGGTGGTATTCTAAATACCTTCTAAATGACCATGTACCTGTGTAATTGAGGAGCATAGTGGCCAAAAATAGTAGCGCACTCACCCCATTAGTAGTGGGCTGGCCGTGCGCTCAAAAATAACCAGGAGGGCGCGAGCAGGATAAGAATGGGACAGCAATCCTGGTGGATCTAAATGACATACCATGGCAATGCCTAGAATTGGTACATGTGCAACCAGAACCAGTCCAACCCATGCGCAATTTGAGCATGGGTTTGGGTTGGACTGTCGTAAGTCCATAGTGACGAACAAAATACTTTTTAGACTCGTCCTCAAGTTCAATTTTGAGTCCTAGGAGTCTAGGTAGACCAGCAAAGTATCATGAACACCAGCTGACCAGCATTATCATACATAAGAAATTGATTTAAATCATGAGGGAGTGGGAGTCTGAAAAAATCTTCTTTGCCACTATGAATTGGTCATAACAGGTCAGCAATGCCTGATTCAATTGCATTCACTACCATCAAACGGGGTAATAAGGGATGTTTTGAGCATATTTTGTTAATAACTTCTTACCATGAAACATTTCAGAAACAAGTTTAGGCTCATTTTAAAGCTCTTTGTGAGAACTATCAAATGGCATCTCCAAAAAAATTCCATATGCTATACGTGAGGAGCCAGAAGCAAAATAAAAGCATCCCAAATTACCTCTGCAAACAGGGTAATCCAGGACACTTGCAATAAAATTTAATTTTAAAACATTTGCAGCATGCAGAGTGTACTCATCCGTTACTAACAGTACCCTGAAGTCCTCTTTCATTCTATATGATGTAGATGTAGAATAAATGACATTTTTTGTTATTTTTACTTGTTTTTCATTTATTGATATATTACTATATCCATGAACATGCCATTGAGCATTTACAATGACCTTGTCCACTGCAAGCTTCATATCAGCAGTCATATAGCATTTCTTCTGTATCTGTAAGCTTACAGGATGGCTTATAATTTCACACCATTTTAACTGCGTTGAGTGAATTCACTATAAAAAAGGTGGTAAAAAAAAACATACCTGAAACAGAAAGGAATGTTTAAGTGACAGCCATCATATGTTTTGGAGAAATGGATCATAGTTTAGGTCAATTACTTTTCATTCTATGATGCCTGGTGCACAATTCTATATATGAAATTCTAAGCACAATTTTGTGATGATCGATGATGCACTAATTTTTTGACAAGTGAATTTTTTTTTGCTGAGCAAGGTAAATGTAATCAAAATTCTTTGTTAATCATTTTTTTTTGTTAACTGGAGCCTTTTCTAACTGAGGTTCTACTGTAAATGTGTTTTTAAGGGTGTCCCTTATTACCCCATTGAGTGGAAATGGCTGCCATTTTTTTTTTTGGAATGAGATAGGCAAATTCTGTCAATCGCGTTTCTAAGCCGACACCTTTGTGCAACTTTTATGTAAGTAAAATTTTTTAATATGGCAAATATTTTTTTGCTCCAGACCTTAGTAGAGGTACTCTTCCAAAATCTCACTTTTCATACTTTTTTCAGCAATTTTTTAGAGATGGTAAATGTATGATGTCTCAACTAACTTTATACATAATAGATAGTAAAAATGTTGAACTTTATGCCACTATTTTTAGTTTTGCTATATTTTGATTAGTTCAGCTGCTACAACATTTCTATGAAATGTGGGATGTGCATCCCAATTTACCCTGCCCGTCCCTTATTAGCCCATTTGACTGTAGTTGTTCATCAGTATCTGACAAAATGTTGCAATGAATATGTTCCAATAGTATCAAAAAAATTACATCAACTTATGCAGAAAGTTCTCACAATTTCACAAATACCAACAAAGTTTTTCTAACATCACAAAATTATTGGATAAACTTCAAATCTTTCACAGCATCTGGCAACATTGTGCCGTGATGTTAACATATGACCAGACAGTGGGCAGATACATACCATCGCCATCACCTTGTTTCAGTAATGTAAAGTTTGATTTCACAATAAATAAATTTGATCCACATTTCACACTAAGATTTGAGTGTTGAAAAGATGTTTCAAAATTTAAAAACTGTTTGACATGAATCCAGGTATGAATTTTTTCATGTTTTTGCCCTATAGTGTCAATATTGTCTTAATAACTTCACTTCAGATTCTGAATGATTCCATCTCCCATCGCTACCGGTAGTCTTAGAAAATGTTTGTTGTTTAGAAGTGGTAATTATTGCACTAAATAAATCATTGAGCGTTTAGGCATGTACCATAAAGGGGGCATTAAATAATTTAATTTAATAACATTTAATTTTTAATTAAAATTTTTAACTAAAATTTTTAGTTGATATTTTTTAATTTAATTTAATTATATAGCTGCAGCTGGTAAAAATGCTCATCAGAGGAACAATGGTAAAATTGTCATCCAGACATCCCAAAGGCTATGAACTTTATTCATAAGAAATAGTTGTGAACTGTATTATTTTCACTTTTAAAAAATAAACAATATAACTTATTAACATAGGTAGGTGGCCGGCCACTAGTGGCGGCCTGCAGCTAGCTATTTAAAATATTTAGAAGAGTGAGACTTTCAAAAGATTCATAAGAAAAAAATTGTTTCTTGGCATAAAAGTCCAAGTATATTTCAAACCTTACTCAGAAATTATGCAAATGTTAATTAAATTGAACTGAATATGCAGTTTTTAATATGAGATAGTTAGCAAGTGTGTATTGAAATGTCTTCTTTATTGACAACTGGAATTCTGTTAACCCACCAAAGAAAGAACAGAAGTGTGCACAGTTGTACACGTGATTTCATTACATAACATACATTGTATGAATTTCATACATTGTACACTTGATTTCATTACAATGTGAGCTTGCTCCATCAAATTGCTTACGTGGTAAGCATCATGTTAAACTATTATTGGTGGCATGATTTGTTATGAATTCATAAATGTTAATTTGTTATCTTTGATTAGGAGACAAATTGTTAATACATACAATACATTTTTTCAGAATGACTTATTTGATAGCAAAATAATTCTATATTTTCTTAGTTTGTAGAAGGCAACCTGTCGAAGTGTAATGCTAGTTAGGTGAAATGCATGGTAACCTTGCAAAAAAAATTGCCCCATTAGCACAAATTGGGATTCTTTACTATAAACATTTGCCTCAGGATCATACTGCACATATTGCCATTGTTATTCTATTTTAATATGCCAATCAAAAAATTATAAAAATGTTAGAATAATGGACCCATGAAGGTTATTGTTTAATGTAATGACTAATGTAATGTTGATGTAAATTAACTTAATTTTGTACTTTTCTCTCTCTAGAAGGTTATACATTTTTGTATTATATTTCATAGATGCATGAGTTACTGCAATGGATAAGGTTTTAAAGTCATCAATAACAATATTGATATCTTATTCCATGCTCATATTGAGCAATAGCATGAAATTAGATAATGTCTTTGAAGAAGGTGATCCTGTTTCACCACACTTTATCAAAACTGTTGAATTCATAAGTATCACTAGTCAAGTTGACATAGACTCGTCCATTCAAGTTCCTAGCATAAGAAGAAATATAGCTACAACATTCACGGCCTGTGATGATAATCAACATGTGATACTTCAGCTACATCAATATCAAATAGACAGAGGTATGTAATAGATATTGATAACTTGGATAATTTTGATAAATGTGTCTGCTATGCAAAGAAGTAATTATTTATAAATACAGTTCAAGTGACATACATACCAGTACAATTATACTGTAATCTAAATGGAGAATCAGCAAAGTATAATATAACCTACGGGTACCTACTATCTTCTACATTCAAAAAACCATTTCATGTTTTATATTAAAAAAAATGTTATCAACTTTTGGTTACTTCTATCACATCATTTGTTTCTTACAAAATAAGCATTGCAAAGATGTTGAGTAACAATTTATTATTATAACACCTTATAAATGGAATGTTATTTAAATGTTTTCGTTTCTAATTTTTCATGATTTCTCTTACATGCTAAATGCTACAAGTTACTTAAGCCAGAAGTTCTTGAAACATACATATCCAAAACTACTAGAATAAAATTTGGGTAGAAATTTCATGGTATTGTGTCTATTTCTTCAAAAGTTATGAGAAAAATATAAATTGTTTTCTTAGAGGACAGCACTAAATGTAAATATTGAAATGGTATGGAGAGGCCACATTGTAACTTTTCAATCTCAATTAAAAGAACTCTAAAGTTTTAGCCTGTCTTTAAAGGAGTGTGAACTTTTAATTGATGCTAGTTAAAGTTTTTAGGCAGTGTGTATGACCAATTTAAAGGTCACTACGCACCCCAATTCCAATTCATAACTTAAATTGAAATTAAAGCTGATTTATGTTAATTTTAGATGCCAAATGTAAATATTGAAATGGTATGGAAATACCACATTGTTACTTGTCAATCTCAATTAAAAGAACTCTCAAGTTTTAGCCTTTCTCAAATTAAGTTAGTTAGTTTGAGAGTTATTTATGGCCTGTCTAACTCTCAGGTTAAATTAAAATTAAAGCTGATGTATGTTCATTTTAGGTGCCAGAAAGCATCTTGATGCCAATTCATAAGTTAAATTGAAATTAAAGCTGATGTTTGTTTATTTTAGGTGCCAGAAAGAGTCTTGATGCCAGTCAAAATGGTCAAGACTGTGCTGCTAAGTGCTGTAGTGCTGCGCCTGAAGTGTGCAGTTTGGCTCTGTATAACTTTGACAGTCTTGTGTGTGAGGCTGTATCCTGCAGTCCAGACAACCCCTGCTATCTTCTACCTCAAGGTGGGATTTATCTACTTCATCCTTTCATCATTCCTCTGAAGTCTGAAGATTTCAAATTTTTTGTTTTAATAATGAGTTCTAATTAGTTATATAAGAGTTAAACCATTATCTAGCTTACTCACAATTTATCTTGGTATTATATGCTATTGTTGGTCTTGCGGCCGCTGTACACCTGCAAGCGCGAGAGCAGAACTTTAAGATGAATTGCGGCTGTTTTATAATAATATTTCTTTTTGTCGTATGTCTTACCACTAAGTATTTTTAGTTATTTATGTCACTATTTTTGTTGTATGTCTTTCCAATAAAAAATATCAGTTATTCATGCCACTAAAAAGCCTCTGCATTCTCTGATAAAAACGCTCATTATTTTTAATTTTTAGTGCATTTTCTCATTTATGGAAAAAATACGCTATTGTGCTCGCCATGTCCGTCTGTCCGTCTGTTTGCTGTCCATGACTTCACGTTTTCGTCGACGAGAAAATGCGTGCTCTGTCACTCACTGCAGTGAGTACTGAGTTGTATTTTTTCAACTTCCTGCTTGGGTCATTCTGACCAAATTTGGCCCGGCGAGAGGGCGCTTGTTCTGTGGAGATGAAAGTGCGTCTCTATTAAAACAAAATGACCATATATTTTTCTGAGCGTGAACAAGAACTAATGATCTAATGGCTTGTAGTTCTTACACCAATAAAAAGAAATTGCTATATTGTTCAAAAAGTGGCAACCCTTTATCATCCACATCGCGTATCGAGATTGGACGAAATAGGCCCTTTTAAAGTGTCAAACTGGGTGCGGATGAACCACAATAGGTAAAAAGTGCATCATAAATTGAGATCACAAGTAACATCGTCTGTCTGTCTGTCCGTCTGTCCGTCCGTCTGTCTGTCCGTCCGTCCGTCTGCCTGTCCGTCTGTCCATCCGTCCGTCTGTCTGTCCGTCCGTGACTTCACGTTTTCATCGACTAGAAAATGCGCTCTCTGTCACTCAATGCAGTGAGTACTGAGTTGTTTTTTCATTTCTATAGTAGGCCAAATGTCAGAGTTGTTTTAAGTTGTTTTTTTTTTCATTTCTATTGCAGGCCAAATGTCAGCAGGTATGCAAGTGGTATTGCTGCCGGTGTCATCCAATCAAGCCTTTGTTCAGAGTTCAGCACTAAACAGGTATTGTAAATATGATCACATCAATGTTGATTCTTATTATATACCTAATTCAAGTAACTATTGCTCTAATAAACTTAATACTGCATTAAATTAACATGTAAAAGATGCTTTAGAGTATGTGTTGCCATTATAGTTTTATGAATGAGTAGTCAAGGACCTGAAAGTTTATATATTACTGTGATTATATACTCTTTTAGCTTATAAAATACATTTTGCTCTAAAATCAAAACAAATGATAAGGAAAAATTCATCCTTTTCCTGTAGCTCATCCACAAACTAACCCCATCAACATTTTAGCTCCATTATATGTGATTATTGTGATGTTGCAAGATATGGTAATTTAGAAGATGCTTGCTTGTTGTTTACAGTTATTTGGGTGGTGAATGTACAGTTGCTTTGGTTCAACACTAGCAAGTAAAAATCGCAATATTTCCCTTATTTATTAAGTGCCACAAAATGTCAATAAATCACCATATGATGTGGTGACACTAATCATGTATAGTTAGGGCTGTGACTGCTTTTTACAAACTTTTTTCATTTTTTTAATGAAAATTAGTAAAATTTACAGCTTTGCAATGAGGTATTTGAATTCATAACCAAGCTGTTGTCTTCATGTGTCTCAATGTTTAATAGCGGCTAAAAAACTTTTTCCACATTGATGAGTTTTGTGATTTTTGACCAAAATATGTATGCATCAATTAAAATCTGTTGTATTCCACTGAAATCAGCAAATGACTTACCAATGCAATTTGAACTGCATAAATGTGGTGGTTTACCTTCATATTTATTATGAACTCCTTTGGCAATTATTGTTTTAACTTTGTAATTTTTACCAGATCCACAAGATCCTCCCAGAGGTTTGGTATTCAATCAAACCGCCATTGGAGATTCAAGCGATCAACAAATCTGGCGAATTCTCCCTCTCATCCATCTAAACTTCCATCTTCTTCAAGCAGCAGTAATATAAAAAGTGATAGTGGTGGTCAAGTTTCAAGTTCGAGTTTCCATACCAACGCTCAATTAAATAAACCTGGAAAAACATTTGTGATGAATAACAAAGTCAATGTCAATACACCAACTGCAAATCACATTGAGAAACCAAAATTTGAAGCACTAAGCAGCAGTCCGAAAGTAAGTGCCAGTCAAAAATTGATCAACTCCCACAACAACAATTCTACACATCCAGCTATTATTCAGAAAAATCTTTCAACAGCTCCTCAGTCAAAGTCTGAAGATATATCATCTCATACAAACCACGTTGACCAACTTGTTGCTTCTATTTCTAAGCCTGTCTTTCGCATGGAAGATGTTAGTCCAAAATACACTCTATTAACGTGTGAATTAGGCATGTCAGACTGTAAAGCCAATGAGTTCTGCGAGGCGATCGGCGACCGAAGACGTGATGGATTATGCAAGTGCTTAGAAGGATTTACACGTAACACAGATACAGGAACCTGTGAACGTGTATCCACTCCAGCTGGTAATATCTCCATAGCAGGCATTACATCACTTGCAAATGTTAGCTTGGGATCTACTTCTGCACCTGTTCCCATAGTGACTACGACTCCATACACTCCTCGCACGCTCGATGTTACTGTTAATAACAAAACAGTTTGGCTTCCTGCTGACAAGAACATCTATGAACAAAGCGTTACGTTGTCTTCTTATGTTATTGGAGGTAGGTTAATTGTCTATCATTGATACCATGTGTTTTGTTCCGGATTAAAAATAACTTAATGTGTTGCTGTGCTGGATACAAGTTTAATTTGATATATTTCAAGTCTTTTCTAACTCACGTACTTTAAATTTCAGGTTGATGAAAAATTGATTCTACTTAATCATTTTCTACCTAATTTGAGGTATACACTTTCTGCCTATATACATATAGAGTCTCTAATCTCCCTATAATAAATAATAATAAAAGTTTGGTTTACAGGTTGTCGTGATTGTCAGTATGAATGGACACTAATCCAGCGTCCAGAAACAAGCTCAGACTCGGCAGGGTCACTCACTGAGCCCCACAGCCCAACTGTAACCCTTGCCCACCTCGTGGCCGGCACCTACCTCTTCTCGGTGAGAGTTACTCAACCTGGAGACTCCAGCGACTCTTCAGGGATCATTCAACCGGCAGCGGTGGGCTCTACCGTTGCCAACCTCACAGTTTTGAAAGCCCATCAAGTGAACAAACGTCCTGAGGTTGTCATTGTTCCTGCAAAGCAGAAGGTCAGCTTACCTACCACTGCTGTTATATTGGATGGCTCGGGGTCATCTGATGATAATACCGAGGCATCAAAACTTGAGTTTAAGTGGGAGATTGTCACGGGACCACTGGATTACAGTCTCGAACAAGAGATAGGCCAGACTCTCACGTTACAAAACCTATTTCCAGGCAACTATACCATAATGCTCAGGGTCAAAGATTCCGAAGGACTTGAAGGAAACTCCACTGCTTTTGTGGAAGTTGTTCAGGAGAAAGACTACCCTCCCGTTGCGAACGCAGGCGGCGACCAAATTATTTATTTACCGCAAACTCAGACCCTGGTTTACGGAAATGCTAGTGCGGATGACCACGGCATCGTTGAATGGGAATGGACAAAAGGCAGTGACGACGACGGCCATCCTGTGGACATGCAGGACACCAGAACTCCCGTCCTCAAGCTGTCAGGGCTTCAAGAAGGCCACTACCAGTTCGTCCTGAAAGTCGTCGACAGTTCCCGACAATCAGACTCTTCGGTCGTAAACGTTTATGTTCACACGCCTGACGCTGCAGCATTGGTAGCAGATGCTGGAGCTGACATTACAATCTCACTGCCATTAGTTGACGCAATGTTGGATGGGTCAGGTTCTAGAGGGGTTCTTGAGAGTACTAACGTGTCTTGGACATTGATAAGCGGTCCTTCGACGCCCAAGTTCGTCCCGTTTCCTGATGATAGGCTCCGTGTAAATGTTACTGGTCTCACGCGTGGTTCTTATATATTCCAGCTGCAACTTACGAGTCAGGATAACGTTCGGACCACAGCAGATACAGTCACTATCACCGTCAAACAGGAGCAGAACCTGCAACCTAAAGCAAACGGTGGCGGTGACTTCTCAGTCACGTTGCCAGTCTCGTTAGTTCAGGTCAACGGGTCGGCCTCGTCAGACGACGTTGGTATAGTAAAATGGCTTTGGGAACGCCTTCCTATTTCATTAGCAGCTGGCTTAGTCCTGGGGCAATCTGCCACGTCTCCAGTGCTGATGTTGACTGGCTTGGTGGAGGGTCAATATCAGTGGAAACTCACGGTATGGGACGACCAAGGAGTCTCAGATTCTGACACCGTTTCTTTCATAGTAAAACCAGGACCTCACAACCGGGATCTTGTCGCTATCGTCTTGGGTGCCGGCATAGAAAGCGTCTCTCATGCCCAGCTCACTAACCTACTCAAGGCTTTCAAAGTGGTTCTTCCTGCCACCTTTTCCCTCCAGCTCATCGATTTCACAGGGGTACCTCATGCTGGGGAATGTTCTGCGGTGATCCTCGGTTACAATGCAAGTACAATGTCTGGGGAAGACTCAGTAGCCCCGCAGCCTGGGGCTGCCTCTAATATCATCGGTGCTACTTCATACTCAGGAGAAGTTGTAGAAGGTACACGACTCGCCGCCATGTTGCAGTCTGGCGTCAAAGCTGCTATCGCGAGTTCTGGAAACCTCTTCGAGATTCCCATCATTTCTATTCACACGGTCATCTGCCAGAATAACTGCTCAGGTTTGCTCTAAATTAAATCTTGAAAAATTGTTATCTTTGTTAGTAGGTAGGTACTTAGTACCTACCTAGGTAGGTACTAAGGTACCTAGGTAGTACCTACCTACCTACCTACCTACCTAGGCAGTACCTACCTAGGTAGGTACTAAGGTAGTAGGTAGGTACTTGAAAAAAGTACCTACCTACTATAGTATTTAACCCTGTCACATGTTATTCAATTTTAGTCACACTGTCATCCACCAAAGCAACAACTCTAGTTGTTTAAGAATTAAAATAGATATTTTTCCTGTTTTAATAGAAACAATTTGTTTCAATACTACCACTTTACAGATTTTTACATCTTGATTTTTTCTCCGATAATTTCAATTTTCACATCTATTGTGATCATCTTTATGTAATATGTGTATGCTTTTCACTATTATCAAAATATTGATGGAATGACATGAGTTCTATTGACGTTTTTCAAAATATTGATGGAATGACATGAGTTCTATTGACGTTTTTCAAAATATTGATGGAATAACATGAGTTCTATTGACATTTATCAAAATGTTGGAATGACATGACTTCTATTGACGTTTATCAAAATGTTGGAATGACATGAATTTATAGACGTTGACTTATCAACAATTCAACAGGTCACGGCGAGTGTGATCAGGCCAGGAGAGAGTGCGTGTGTCAGAGCTGGTGGATGGAGTCCTTCTGGCGCCGACACTTCGGTGATTCATCACCTAATTGTGGTGAGTTTGTCACCTAATTGTGGTGAGTTTNTGAGTTGTTCAGTTGTGGTGAGTTGTTCAATTGTGGTGAGTTGTTCAGTTGTGGTGATGTGTCACCCAATTGTGGTGAATTTGTCACTTAATTGTGGTAAGTCAAGTAACAGCGTAACTACTGGTTTTTTAATCAAGTTCTTGTGTTAAATTTGCAGTCGAAACTCCAAACTTTGCTAAACGAATTGCCTTCCAAAACTACGCCGTGTTTAATTACGAGATAAAAGTCCTGATATTGATGGATAATTCTTGATCTATTGATGTTTGTAATCCTATTAGGTGAATTGAATTTAGCAATAATTTAACAATTATTGTTAATCGCTTGATTGTACCAACTACCTTATAGGTTAGTTACTGCCTTTGAATGTTATAGAAAAACTACTCATGTGACCAACGTTTGTGCGTCAGTTGTAGCTATAAAAATGATAAATTTAGCCAGAGAAACATTATCTAATATCCTAAATTTGTTTAAAATGGCACTCTAATTAAAGCCGTAAATTATTAATTTCAGTGAATGATTAAAAATGGCATGCACGGATAAATACGATCGTAACGCTCTTAAAGGGTAACTGAAATAAAATATAATATTATATATCATATATATAACTTTCAATAGTTTTTTCATGCCCAATACATTTATTTCTCAGACTGGAGCGTTATATACGTGTTCGTATCGAGCGTGGCGATTGGTTCAATAGTTTTTTCATGCCAATTCATTTATTTCTCAGACTGGAGCGTGATATACGTGTTCGTATCGAGCGGTTCAATAGTTTTTTCATGCCCAATACATTCATCCCCACAGACTGGAGCGTAATATACGTGTTCGTGTCGAGCGTGGCGATTGGTTCAATAGTTTTTTCATGCCAATTCATTTATTTCTCAGACTGGAGCGTGATATACGTGTTCGTATCGAGCGTTTCAATAGTTTTTTCATGCCCAATACATTTATCCCACAGATTGGAGTGTGATATACGTGTTCGTGTCGAGCGTGGCGATTGGCTCGCTGCTAGTCATCGGTGTGTGGGTGCTCGCTACGTTGCTCTCCCGACGCAGGGCCGCCCTGGGGCAGGAGTCAAGGCGGGGCAAAAGCTCTTCAATGTTTGGGTGTTGGGGAGCGGAGGGCCTGTCGTCGTCTGGTGGAGGGCACCGACGAAGAGGAGGGACTGGGGGTGGTAGTCGCTACACGCTTCTTGATGACGAAGGGCTCAAGAGTGAGTATGTTTTTATTTGTTTTTTTTTATGTACGGACTAATTTAAATAAAGGGCTCAAGAGTGAATACTCTTTTATTTATGTTTTTTGTACGGATTAATTTAAATGAAGGGCTCAAGAGTGAGTACTCTTTTATTTATATGTTTTTTTATGTACGGACTAATTTAAATGAAGGGCTCAAGAGTGAGTACTCTTGTATTTATATGTTTTATTTTTTTATGTACGGACTAATTAACACGAAGGACTCAAGAGTGAGTACTCTTTTATTTATATGTTTTTTTATGTACGGACTAATTTAAATGAAGGGCTCAAGAGNCTGTCTCTTATACACATCTAGATGTGTATAAGAGAAGGACTCAAGAGTGAGCAGTCTTTTATTTATGTTTTTTTTATGTACGGACTAATTTAAATGAAGGACTCAAGAGTGAGTACTCTTTTATTTATATGTTGTGTGTTTTGTTTGTACGGAATATTTTAATTTATACTGAATATTTTTATTTATTTAGAGTTTTTTATTTATTTGTATGCTGTACTTTTATTATTTGTGAGGTAATTGTATTTATATATTGTATTTTTGTTTGTACGGACTAGTTTAATTTATACTGAATATTTTTATCTAATTGGTGTTTTTTATTTATTTATTTATATGTTGTAATTTTAATATTTGTAAGGTTATTGTATTTTTATGTTGTATTTTTGTTTATATGGACTAGTTTAATTTATACTGAATATATTTATTTATTTTGTGTTTTTTATTTATTTGTATGTTGTACTTTTATTATTTGTAAGGTAATTGTATTTATACGGTGTATTATTTGTTGTGCCTATAAAATTGATTGTGTCAATTTTAAAATTAATTAATAATATGAAATGAGTGAGATTGATCCATATAGTGATGCAGTTCTTTTCCCCTCTTGTGTGTGTCTTCTGGACCAAGTTTGAAGGTACGTCACTATTTGGGCAAATGACCTCATTCATTTGTCTGAGTGTTGGCGTATATGTAGTTTTATTTATGAAAATTTAAGATTCCAGTAGTAATGATAAATTCAATGATGAAATTGTTGCTATATGTTCGACACCTTCCAATTTCGTTCTGTAGTTTTAGTGTAGACTGATTACGGTAAATGGGTGACAATTTCATAAATCACCTCTGATAGGTACTTGTTAATAATTTAAGTGCGTAAAACATTATTCTTATATATTCAATCTTCACTTCTAAATTCTTTACAATGCTGGTACATATCATGTCCCTACATTTGTTGTCTGCATTCAGCAAGTGATTTATCAATTATATCCCTTATTTAAATGAACTATTCCCTCACCTTAAATTCTTTGTATCAACTGAAGAATTTAAAGCATAAATAAATTTTCTTACACGCGTTGTTTCACAGTGCGAGTTCGCACCCTGGCCTTTATATATATAGTTGATTATCAGTAGTATTTCTACGCGCGCTGTAATTAATTAATTAATTAATTTAATTATTAATAAGTATTTTTACGCGCGTAAATAAGTATTCTTACGTGCGCTGTTTGACAGTGCGCGTTCGCAGCAGCCTGCTGGAGTCGAGCAGCGAGTCCGGCAGCGACGCAGAGATTCTCTTCGACTCGCGCGCCAAACCGCGGCACAAGAGCGCGAGTTTGGGCGGCGAGAAGCGCAAGAATGGCCTGCTGAAAACCGCCCCTTCAAGACTCCGGGCCTAAGTTTCGTGTTGAATTCAGTGAGTGGTCGAGTTTAGTGAGTGGTCAACTTCAGTGAGTAGTCAAGTTCAGTGAGTGCCAGTCAGGGCGGCAAAAAGCGCAAAAACGGCCTGCTCAAAACTGCCCCTTCAAGACTCCGGGCCTAAGTTTCGTGTTGAATTCAGTGAGTAGTTGAGTTCAGTGAGTAGTTGATTTCAGTGAGTAGTAGAGTTCAGTGAGTAGTAGAGTTCAGTGAGTAATCGAGTTCAGTGAGTGGTCGAGTTCAGTGAGTGGTCAATCAGTGAGTAGTCGAGTTCAGTGAGTAGTCGAGTTCAGTGAGTAGTCGAGTCCAGTGAGTAGTCGAGTTCAGTGAGTAGTAGAGTTCAGTGAGTAGTCGAGTTCAGTGAGTAGTCAAGCTCAGTGAGTGGTCGAGTTCAGTGAGTGGTCGAGTTCAGTGAGTAGTTTATACATCCATTTTAATGCATCAGCGCTCAGGCAATATAATTTTAAATTCTGATCAATATGTTAGAATAATCAATTTAAAAAAAAAATAACACTCCAGAAGTTCTATTCTAGTGTTACTGAAACCTTCAATTGTAAATCAATTAACTCAAAGGACTAGGTATTTTTAAAATTAAAATATGATTATCTTATAGAGACCGATCTATAAAATTACAATAGCTTTTATACATTAAAAAGGAAGCTTCAATGCCGAAACTAGTTGGTCCACATCGTTGAAAAAAAGCTGTAGTTGAATTAAAGTTTTTTAAGACATGACAATTCATCAACACTTATCTTGTATAAATCACCTTTCCAAGTGTTAATTAAATCTTCCATAGCACATCAATTTATTCTAGTGACTGTTTTTTTTAATGCTGATGTCTAATGAATCAAAATTTTTAGTTAACAATTTATTTCAATTAAAATGTTTTTAATTTAATAAACTTTTTAAATGATAAATTATAATTTTTAAATAATATATTTTATCCAGTGAAGAAAGTAAGCTAATTGAAGACTAACAACTTTATTAGAATTTTTTTAAGTATCCAGGTTCATCATGCCTGGGCTCCATGTACTGTTTTCCTCAAAACATATGTAAGAAATAAATAGATTGTCAATCTGAAATTAAGAAAATATGATTTAATTTACAAATTCCAGGTTTCTCACAAATTTTTTCCGTTACAGGTTGCGTTTCTACTGCACGCGCAGCTTGGCAAAGCACCAAAGAGCTTCTTATATTCCTACGAACAACTTTCAAACTCTGCATAACAAACTACGCTGATGCATATTATGAATGTTATTTATAAACGCCTTGTTAGTGCATTTTCTCATTTATGGAAAAAAGGCGCTATTGTGCTCGTCATGTCCGTCTGTCCGTCCGTGATTTCAAGTTTTCGGCGACGAGAAAATGCGCGCTCTGTCACTCACTGCAGTGAGTACTGAGTTATATTTTTTCCCATTAAGCCACTATAAAATATGAGCTATTAACTAAACCAAATTTTATTGCCTGAAATGAATATTATTAATATTTGAATATTCATATTACAAGAGCAAACAAAACTCATTATGTGTTGTCAGTTAAAGATGAGTTTTTGCCTCCACACGCATACTTTTTACAGGTTCGGCTGTTAGTGGTCATTATTTTTTTAAATAACCGTGCTGTATAGTTTTGAATTATTGTTAGATTCAAAATTTCCCATAAATCACGTATTTATCACGTGCGTAAATGACTCGTACAAAATATTTCTATGTCTTTTTTTCTATAATCCTGTATCATCTAAATTCTTATTATTTCTTGATGCTATTTATGCCAGTACAAACATCTGAGCGTATATATACTATTTATATATTTTGATGAAACCTACTTCCTTGCATTCTTCCCATGCAACGGAGAGCCTCGTATAAGACCTGCTTTTTGCTGGTGCTGCAATTTTTAACAAGGACAAGGGTTTTTAGCGCATTTTCTCATTTATGGAAAAAATGCACTATTGTGCTCGCCATGTCCGTCCGTCTGTCTGTCTGTCCGTGACTCCACGTTTTCGTCGACGAGAAAATGCGCTCTCTGTCGCTCACTGCAGTGAGTACTGAGTTAATTTTTTTTGTCTGTGTTTTGGTGTGTTTATTATTATTATCATTATTTTTTTTTTTTTGCTTAATTTCAAACCTTTCAATCACTGAAATTATCTTAACACGTTGAGTGCGACACCACCGACCGGTGGGATGCAGGTCTTTTTTTTCGAATAAAGTTCGTGATTTCGTTTTTATTTTTCAATTGCTCCTGTCGACAAAAATTTCTGATGGCCGGACTATTGCATTAAATTTCAGAAAGTACCGTATGGAAAAAATAAATTTTTATTTTTGCACCGGAAGCTACAAATTTACTAGCATATTTTGAATTATAGGCCTTTTTATCCGTGGACTTGGCCGTTTTTAGGCCAAATGGCAGGCCGTTTTTAGGCCAAATGGCAGCGCTTGTGGGTCAATGTGATAAATAAGTTGGCCGGTAAATGCTATATTCGTAACAGTCTCTGCTCATCGATTCCAGTCTGTTACGTCCAAAAGTTTCCAGCGTCAGAGGTTCTCGTACTTAATGAATTTCGATATAAGTCGTTTATAACGTAAATAAATCTGTGTGTATTTTGATTTATGTATTGTTTCAATTAATTTAGTTTTTTCTCTTGATTTCTGAAAAGTATTTAAGAGTGTGAATGTATTATAATTTGCTAATTATTCTTGTTAATGAAATGCTTACGTCGTTATTTGCCATTTTGAATGAGACGAAAGTAACACGTTAACGGAAAAAAACGTGTTATCTATTTATTTAAAGGTATATGTGCTTCAATTTCTTAATTGATATCATGTTTTGTGCCGATACCTGTCGGGTCATAAAGCAAAGACTACTAACTTATTCTGGACTATAATATTATTATTGTAATTCATTTAAAAATTTCATTTCATAGTGAATTCGCTTATATAAGTCTTGTTGCTAGTTGTGTTTTGATCATATTATTTCGATTCATTTAAAGATTTTACTTAATAGTGAATTCGCTTATATAAGTCTTGTTGCTAGTTGTGTTTTGATCATATTATTTCGATTCATTTAAAGATTTTACTTAATAGTGAATTCGCTTATATAAGTCTTGTTGCTAGTTGTGTTTTGATCATATTATTTCGATTCATTTAAAGATTNAAGTTTCTTAAATCGAAAAATCATTCATCACCAAAGAGGCTGTCTCTTATACACATCTAGATGTGTATAAGAGACAGCTCTAATGACAATTCTCTCATTGTTTACATTCTCCACACTCTAATGACAATTCTCTCATTGTTTACATTCTACTCACTCTAATGACAATTCTCATTGTTTACTATTATTAATTTTATTATGAATTTTTAGTTTTTTATTAATTTTTTTTAGTTTTTTATTAATTTTATTATGAATTTGTTCCTATTTTTTTATGACAATTTGTTCCTATTTTATGCTCATGTTATTCATTACTGCATAATTGCCGTTGATAGAATATGATTCCATTGTAAATTTTTTCGTGAAACATATTGCGCCTATGACAATTTCTTACCGTTTTTTTTTTAATTGTCATGAATTCAATTCTTTCAATTCAATTGAATTCTATGAATTCAATTTTTTCCTCCCGCACTCACCATTCCAAGAAAAATGAATTAATTTTATTAATTAATTAATTTTATTAATAATTAATTTCTTACAGGTTTTCAAATGGATTATTAATGCTAATTACGATTTGTATCTTCTCTTACGTCTCAAGTCCGAAAATATATTTAGAATCACGAAAATTTAAATTTTCATTCCAGAATGCTAAGTTAGAAGTTATTTTGAAAGTTTATCTATGTTCTAACGTCTGAAATTAGAACTATATTACCATGGTTTCGATTTTCACTTCTTAACGTTCAACTTGAGTTCAAAGTAAACACCACTCTTGCTCATTCATAATTTAGAAACGTATGCTCCCTGTTGAGAATGAATAAAATTTATTGTACTTTCTTCTCTAAAGCAAACTTTTCACGCTTGGTATTTTTTGTGTCTGCGAGCTAAAAAAAATCATTTGTCATATTCATTTTTATTTTTGGGGCTTTTGCCTTAAAGTTACACTCGTGATGTTTTATTGTATTTAAAATTTGTTTTTATTTGTTCATAAGACATTTCATTGCTGTTATAAGATACCTCTTGCCTGTAAGGCAGCTTATATTCATAGAATCCTAGTCAATATTTACGTTCCATTGTTAATTTGCTTGTGGATTGCTTTGGGAGTTATAAAAGAATTTGTTAAGTATTATTAATAAATGCTTTAGACCGGCGGCCATGACACTAGCTTTAACTTTATATTAAAGTGCTCTCTGATCGGGATACTACACACAGTAAAATAAATGAGACTGTCCAAATATCAATGCATTTTTCGCCTTTTTTTCGATTAATCCTTATAAAGTTCTGTCCGATGAAAGGGCGCATCAGTGCAACGCGCAAATAATGTCAATATTTGAACAATTTATCCCTTTATTTTTAGCGCATTTTCTCATTTATGGAAAAATGCACTTGTGCTCGCCATGTCCGTCCGTCTGTCTGTCCGTGACCTCAAGTTTTCGTCGGCGAGAAAATGCGCTCTCTGTTACTCACTGCAGTGAGTACTGAGTTATATTTTTTCTGATGATAATACAATTATTGGTGTCTATGATTAATGTTCAGTCAGAAAAATGAAGGGGTTATCTTGTCCAAATAATTTGCGCGAGTAAAGGGCGGACGTAGCACTGATACGTCTCTTTAGCTGGACCGAAGTGGGTCAGGTTGACCCACTTTAGGGCAAACAGTACATAAATTTTCAGACAAAGTAGCACTCATTTTGCTGAGTGTATCCAGTGAACTACTCAGGAGCAGTACTTTGTGTGTGATTTGTTTACAGTACATATAATATAATGTACACTGCTTGTACTTATCATATATTATGTAATGCACGCTCCGTGTACGTTTCATTTTGTTTACATCTTTTTGGAACAGTTTGGAACATCTTTTGTTAGTCATTTCTGCGTAGAATTCATTGAATATTTTTGTAAAATGTTGTTTATATATGCAGTCAATCAACGTTTATTATATTTTATCTTGTCTGGAATCTATATTTTCAAACAAGTATTGCTTACTGAATAATATATCGATAATAATACATTCAATTGATTATAATCCAAAACGGACGTAATTAAATATCCTCTATGCGAACAAATAAAGCTCATTAATTCAGCTTCGAGATCAATGTTCATTCACCAATTCATGCGGCCTATGCACGAATATTATTTCTTAGGAAACGAAATTCCGAACATCTCTGAATGTATACGTACATTTTTTTTTGTTTGTTTCACGTACACAAATTACAATACGGTAGCAACTAATCAACTTGTTCAATATTGTCTACAGTAAATAATTCCTGTTAATAAGTTGCATAGTTAATCTAGCTTTCCGACGAAAATTGCTGAAAATTTAAAAATTTGCCCTAAACGTTTGAAATTGTTCAAAATTGTTCTTATTTTGAAGTGAGGCATTTGTTTTCTTTCAAGCCGCTTCACAACTTCTTTTCGAGTTGGAATAATGCTAGAATTTGAATTTCCCTATCTTGACATGTTGCTATTGTTCTCACTTCGAGTTTTTAGACAAATTCGCCGTGATTCTTTAACATGAAAATATCCTTAACCCAGAGCACATATTGAACAGTGAACATGTATTGTGCTTTGAACTTATTATAAAAAGAGAATACATCTTAAAGACACAACATTTACTAGACATTGAGCTTGTATTGAGCAAAGAACAAATTTTGAACACGGAGCATTTAATGAACATTTAATTTATATAAAAAGCATACTGCATTCGTATAAATTAGTTTGTTTGGTGGCCAAATGTTTACTAGCGTTTCAGCTATTTAGCTATCTCGCACCGAAAGTCGAGATGAACATCACCAAAGAGGTGGAAGGTCTAAATTATTGAAAGTTTCTTAAATCGAAAAATCATTCATCACCAAAGAGGAGGAAGGTCTCAGTTATCGAAAAGTTTTTCAAATAAAAAGTTGTTCATCACCCACAAGGAGCAGAAGGTCTCAATTGTCCAGCCCGCTGAAGCTGGCTTGGAAGAACTAGCGTTAGCATCTCAAAGAGACGAAGTGACAAGGAGGGACAGGTGACAAGGAGGGACAGGTGACAAGGAGGGACAAGTGATGGAGGGACAGGTGACAAGGAAGGACAGGTGAAAAGGAGGGACAAGTGACAAGGAGGAACAGGTGCCAAGGAGGGACAGGTGAAAAGCAATAGAAACGAAGACACTCGAACAAGAGGTCGCTTACACGGGACGTCGGCCGCCCGCACGAGAGAGACAGAGAAGGGAAATGTAAGGAATCCTACCCAAATAATAACTTAACCCCACAACTGAGACTTACAGTCAGACACCGCGAGCTCAGCGGTGGGGCGCTCAGGAACAATCCCCCTAGGAGCGCGAAATCCCATAGGACTTCTGACGCGCACAGACACGCGTCAGAAGTCCCCTAGCTATGAGGTGGCATTCATACAAAATTTTATACAATTCGTACAAAATTCTTCGTTCAAGCTAATGCGAGGTAAATCAAGTTGGTTATTATTTTGCAAAGTTGATCATAGATTTCCCGAAAACCCCCGATAACCTTAATTTTACCGGCAATAAAAATATCGAAAATTTCAATGTAGAAATTAGCAATACGCTATTTATTCCGATACGCTATTTATTCCGCTATAGTACCTTAAACTGGGGCACCTAAAAATTTACAAGCAATTGGAAACATAGAATGGGGATATATAAAATACAATGAATAGAAAAGTAGAATAAAAATAGTCGCCAAAAGAACAGTAACAATTTGCATTTCATTTTCAGGGTGTAACCTTCTATCTTCAAAGTGGATGAGGTTGAGCGCTCACTCGAGTTTGGGCAAGCGTCGCGCAAGCAGGTGCACGTGGAAGCCTCGAAATGTCCAGTTTAGTTTCTTCGAGCGTTGCCCCTTAAGTTTTGCGGGGTCGTGTACACTTCATTCCACTAGGCAAATCGCGTAGAAATTGCGTATATTATTGATTCCGTAAAAAAACGTATATTATTGATTGGGCTGAAAAAACGTACATTAAGAGATGATTTCGTTGAAACAACGTACATTATGAGATGACTTCATTCGACTACGTACATTACGAGATGGTTTTGTTGAAACAACGTAGATTGTGAGATAATTCCGTTGAAAGAACGTAGATCACTAATTAATTTCATTGGAGCAACGTACATTTCGAGATGACTTAGTTGAAACAGACTAAATTACTTGTTGATTCAGTTAAAACAACAAAGATTACTACTTGATACTCTTGAAACAATGTAGATTACGAGATGATGCCGTCCTATTGTAGCCAGAATAATGATTTATTTCTTCACTGACTTTGCTTCGTTACAACGGAACACATTTCGATTACTGTGTCTTTGTGGAGAAGTAAGTTTGATTTGATGAAACGGAATCGTCGTCTATCGTGTTAGAAATTTCGGTGTTTGATATCATCCTAAAATTATCCAAATTTCTTTTACATTTTTTCTAATGGGCAGACAATATTATAAGATTGCGGCGGTTTAATTATTATTCCACAACGAAATTATTTATTATTTCATTATTGTTCATACACAGAGCGCAGGTAAATAATAAATAATATTGAGAAATATGAATGCCTAAATTAACTTAAATGCGTAAAAAATGAACGTTTCTTGGAAAGAATTCGACAAAAACATTTTTAGCAATGAAATTTTTAGAAACGTCATTTGCTCAAATTCAAATGAACTTAATTTCATACTATCTGGAGAAAATGATTTTAATACCTGTATTAATTACCGTACGTTTCGTTTTAAAAAATAAAACGAGTTATTAACTATCTGTAACATACATACATAATAACCAAATTTTTCCCACAGTATTCAGTTCTATACAGTTCACCTTAATTTCAGTAATCACTGTTTAGCATTGTTTAACACACAAAACCACAATGGTAATACAAAATACATTTAAACCTCAGGACTATGTGAACAAAAGTACAAATGTTTATAATTTAATCTTTAGTTATGAATTGGGAAAATCAAAACATTGGATCTTATAGAGACATTTTCAACACGATATCAATAACATACTTGTATAGTTCAGTAAAGTACACGTCGCAAAAACTACTCCCACATCATGAAACTTCTAACTTTATAATTCTTCAGATGATAGTGTTACAGGTGCAATGCTTCGCCATGTAGACAAAATTAACCCTCTGCCGCCGTATGTCACTCTCCGGGAACATAACTTTCAACTTAAATTATACGTAAACTATTGAGTGTAGCAACCTGAGGACGTTTGTACGCAACAGAGTAAAGACTGAAGACGAGCTCAGGACAAAAAATTTGATTGTTAGCCCTCTACCGCCGTATGTCACTCCCCGGGAACATAACTTTCGACCTAAATTATACGTAAACTATTGAGTGTATCAACCTGAGGACGTTTGTACGCAACAGAGAACATTTTAAAGTTGTCGTACGTGGCGGCAAATTATACGTAAACTATTGAGTGTATCAACCTGAGGACGTTTGTACGCAACAGAGAACATTTTACAGTTGTCGTACGTGGCGGCAACCATCAGTGCAAGTCATTTTGCGCTCACTATAACGTATCCTTTTTGGGAAGTAGGTGCTTAACAATATTACTCCGGTTACTAATATTAATATACTACTAATATTGCTCCGGTTACTCATGTCAGGCGGTAGAGGGATAATATGATCGATAACACACGAAATGACCTTACTCTGCGTATATTATTTGTATATAACTAATACAAGTGCTCAATACATAGCTAATCACCTAAGCAAACGGCAATTTATCATCGATTGTGTATTCCAATTTTTCAACTGATATTAAAGTTGGTCTCCGGAATGTTTTCTAAGAAGATTTGGCGAACTTGCGTAACATTTTCTCTGCTTTTAAATTCTTGGTGACCTTACTGGAATGAAACTGCGGTTACTCGTACCATATATCAATATAACTAATATGTAATATCAAAAAACTTTTCTTAACTATTGAAATCGTTTGTTTATGAAATCATCAATACAGAACTCATGACATTCAATCTCATTCACATATCTATAAACGTTGAAAAATGTATAATTCCGCGTGAACTTGCGCATGTAAACGTAAAGTTCGTATTTGGCCCAGCGACCTGAAAGAGTGCGTCCATAAACATGAACCGAGATTGCGGTGACCTTTCGTTAACGCATCGAGCGTACATAACGCAACTTTGTATCGTGCAGAGTGGATGTTATCTCTCGAAATATCGCCTAATGGGACGAATTAATAATTCAGTGCAATGCTATTCCTACCTGAGTAAGAATTAACCGGACTTCTGCGATTATAAATGAAACCAATTGCATAGCAACTAGAAATTAGTTCGTTTAATAGCGAACAGTTGAAAGTGGAACAAAAACTGCGGAACATCTAATTATTATAAAAATGTTCTACTTAAAACTTGTAGATAATACTCAACGTTTAGCTTTCAGACAGGAAGCTTTACTTTTTTCAAATCTACTAGCATGCATAGCTAAACAAAAAATAACACATTAGATTTAAATAAATTAATGAAAAAATAGACTCACACAGAAATTAAACTGTCATTTTAAACAAATTACAAATTTTAAAGTATGAGTTTTAAATACATGAACGAAATTTGGATAATAGAAATCATAGATAGTTAATGAATATGGCAGCAAGAGTCTGAACACTCGTACCATAAACAATCGAAACTGAAGAGAAAATGACAATTTACATAATACAATGTATGCATGATTTCCAATTTTTTTTGATCGACACATTTCATTTAGCTTAATTTTTACTGATTTCCTTCTGAAATGGAAAACGTCGCTCAGAATGTCGTGATTGCTCCTGAAACTAAGAGCTTTAAATCCTTTCATAATGGTTAAAATTATACCTACCATTTCCCTGCCACTGTCGCAATCCAAGGGCGATCGCGCAAGCCAGTCCAGGGAAGTCAGGCAATTGGTGTAGAAAAGGCAATTTTTACAGTGAGTCTAGGATTCAGACTTTTCAAATGTCTGGGATTCAGACTTTTGTTAAACAGACAGAAAATGAAAACTTGTAAAATTCAAGTAACTTTTATCCGTCAAACTTTCATCTAATTCTACATTTCCTCCCATATATTTACTAAAAAATTGTCATAAATTTCAAATTATTATTTTTTTTTCAGAACAAGACTTCTACTTAGTTGAAGTATTTTCATAGACATCGTAGAAAATATTTCTTCGGAAAATATTATGAATACAATAATGATTTGTTTTAAGGTTTTCATCTTCTCAACATTTTGCACATTTTTAACGGATACAATTAGTACTTATGCAGCGTTTATCAAAGACTGTAAATTGCCGAGTTCCAGACACGAAAAAAACATTCAGGCGCTAAAAATTTTAATTGAAAATGTAAACTCAATTCCGTTGAACCAGCAACTCCATGGACATGGAAGCTATCAGGTACAGTTACCAGTAAGTATATAAAACAATAAGTGTCCACAGGTTTGTTGAATGAAATATTTCAAACTGTAACAAGCAATTTATAAAACATAGTTTTTACAAATTTTGATAGAGATTTTTTTTATTAACTGGCCAAACTTTAAATTTCCTATTAATAATTTCAGTAGAGTACGAATGTTTTACACCGATACAAACATTTATACATTGGCAATTTTACATGTACCATTTTACATGAATAGGTGATTTTTCTACATATTTGGGTAAATTGAAATGTAATCTTTTGAATAAAATTGTTCCATGAAGCAGGCACTTAATATTTTATTCCATGTAGCCAATGATGATTATGACTGGCACGTATATTTTCATTTTAAATGCCCAAATTGAACATGCTACTTTGGGAACGATATGCTCAACCGTGAATCTCGATTATCGTATGATATATACCAATGAAAGTTTTTCATATATTTTGTTTAACAATTATGCAAATTAGTTTATTTGGAAGTATTGAACTCGAGATGATTCGAAAATCATCATCCAAGTTATTGTAATTCGTATCGTCTACAATTTTTTTATCATCTCTTAATTGTTCTTACAGAGAGGAAGAAGCAAAAAGGAGTCCGCAGAAGGATCGACTCACCAGCCTTTAGTTGATGCCTCGGTAAAATATGGAATTATATTCGATAAAAAGGATAATTTTGCAGACAATTTTCAGAGACCGCCTGATGGCTTCATCCGACCGTTTCAGACCACACCAAATCGCAACCAATATTTGCGTTTAGTCCTCAGTAAATTTAGACAGAAACGGACAAAGAGATCGTCAATATCGACAAAGACAAATAAAGAAATTCATGAGAAAATTTTAAGCCCAGAGCTTGATTCTAACGAAAACATACGAGACGACAACAAAATTCAAGGCAACAATATTCGACCAGAAAATCTAAGTTTAATCGCACTGAGTTCAGACAACGAAAAGGACGAAAAAATCACGACCAAGATCAGAGGTAAAGTTCAGAACAAAAGGCATCGTTATTTCTTAGAAAACTTCAGCGTTGCAAATACACCGGTTGCGTCAGGTAAAGAAAGTTCAAGAGCACGAAGTGATAGCGCCGGGCGTCACTGGATGAACAACGAAAACTTGGATTTGGATCGAACTAACGCGTTGCAGCTGAGTTCGGCCAACTGGACAAAATACGGAATTAGGCCCCGCTTATTTGAGAACAAATTTGTTAAAGAAAATACGAATGAAATCAGACGCGCTACAATTAGTAATCGGCAGAATTATTCGGAAATGGAGCGTACTAATTTCGAGAACAATCTTTTCGAGACCAATAACAGATTATTTGAACACAAGAGCAAAATTTGGCGCCTAGCAACTGGCGACGATGCATGTTCATTTCCAGAAGAACACTATGGAAAAATGGGACGGAAAATATACCATATCAAACAAAGAATGTATGATGGAGCAAACACGACGAAAGATGAAAATATGAACATAAAAAAGAAAAATGAATGGCGTTTTCAATTTAAAGTATATGAATTGCCATCGCTCGATTTGAACAGAAGTGTCACTCAACGATCTGAAATGGCAAGTTTTCCGTTCAACATCCCAAAACTAAGATTGAAGCGCAATCTCCAAAAGCAAGCGTTCCATGTGAAAAAAAGTAGAGCCTTTAACTCTCAAATACGAAAATATAGTTGAAGATATACTGGACAACAAAGAAACTTCGTTAACAAATTTTCCTTACTCAGAAGATCTAAAACAAGCGGAAAGACCACAGAAAGAGATTAGTACACTAATGAGGAAGGATCGCTTCCAACATCTGCTTTTACCAACTCGTCAAAAAGCTGTCAGTCGTCTAAAGGAAGCTCGGCTCAGAAAGAAAAACAAGCAAGCGAACGAAAATCTGGTTACCGATGATTCGCTAATAAGGTCAAATAAATTTCCAGTACACGTGTACACTCCTTCAATTATTAATAACGATGATAATTCATCTCCCGCATTTCTATTTGGTGCGGGAAATTCTGATTTGGAGACAACCCCTCAAACTTTTGACTCAAAAACAGAAGATGAAACTATTTTAAACTCAAAAACAGGAACCTTGAAGCAAAATGTGAGTATGTTTTTCGTAACAACGTCGTCAAAAATAAATACTATGCCCTTTAATCGCGGAATTAAGTTTTCGGAAATTATAGAGATGGCAAAGAATCTCCCAGCTGACAAAAGAAACATAAGCTTGAATAAATTACATGAAATTCCGGCGACATTGCATCGTTGGCATCAAAATTTGCGGCAAAATTTCAATGAAAGTTATGTATCCTCTTTAAGTAACTTGTACAACGATCCACGTAAGCTTGTCAACTCTGCGAATTACGCATCGCCGCTTTTGGAATTCGATACGCGAATGGCATCGAACAATGAAAAAATTATTGCAACTAATTTCGACGAAATTTCTGCAGCATTAACCAAGCCAAGTTTCCCTCATTACGATCCTGACTATGAAATGATGTACAAGATTTCACCTACTATTCCAGGATTAAATTCCAGTTCCATTTCTGCGCATGGTGCAGTCTCTATTAAAACATCTTCCTCGCCCTATGCACGAGAATTAGAATTGAACAATACAAACCTATTGAAAGACCACGAAAGAAATTTATCTAGTGAAAAACAACAATTTTCTGTAAGCATTTTCCCCAAAGTCAAAAATTACAAAGAGATGTTCAGTTTTAAAGCAGACAAGCATTTAGATCCACAGAACAAGACTCGCCCTTTCCGATGGGTGGCATACTCGGTTTTTCCTTCACATCTCAACAGATCCGATGTGATTAGCAGTGAACGTTTAGCTTACGAAATAGGACACTATCTAAATCCCTCACTAAAAGATATTAAACGCCTAATAAGTCTTTCAAACTTTCCTAATGAATATCGTACTACGTTCAACCGTCGAAATATTTCATCCGAAAGCTTGAAAAATCGTTCAGCGCAATGGGAGCACCAGACAAAAAGTTTTGGGCATGTCATGGAACTGACTGAGCCCAATATAGAAAACGAAAACGAAAAAATGCAGACGTTGCCTGAAAATTTAACTAGAAATAACCAACCTGTACAGAACGATGTTGGAACATTTCACAGCTCTCAGCCTAGTTCTCCTATAACACAAACAGGCAAGAACCCTCATGAGCCTCATCCACATGATCTTGAAGCAAAGCAAAACAAATCATCTCAGTCTCCATTGCTGTTGAAGTTGAATACGTTTATAAACTCAAAGAAAAGCTACAGCACTACGTTGCAACCCTGGAACCAGACTGTAGAGCATGGCACAACATAGGTCGAGGACGCCGATTTCATGCACCAAAGACGCCGAGCAGGATGCCACTGGACACCACTGGACGCCGGTCGCCAATTATGCTTCTCCATAAATCACGATTTACGATCGATATGGCCGATGCGCCGTATTGATCTCAAGCTGAAGATGGGCGCGGTGACAGCGGGGCTGATCATGCAATCTATAGTTTATGGTCGGTCATGGCTGCCTGAGCCATAGTTTATGATCGGCCATGGACGCCAATTTAAGGTCGATGTGGCTGATGGAGAGCTTGAAAAGACGCCGATATCTCGAGCTAAAAGGCCCTACTGGAATGTACAATCAGATAATTTACCTGTTTCAACGTCAAAATATTACCCCATCAAAGGCCTATTGTCTAAAGTGGGAGAACTTCTAAATAATAGCTATAACAGAAGAATTGAATTCCCGCATTACTTTCTATCGGAAGGAAACACTTCTAAAGCTGGAGGAATTTCCCAAAATCTGGATCAAACTAATCCACAAGAATTTCAATTACAACTTGATTCCAAGCATCAACATCCATCTGCCGTGAGACGTGTAATACCAGCTTCAAATGTTCCTTCGTTACAAATAAACGGCAACGTTCCTGTGAAACAAAGCGAAGGTACTTTATCGAAGGTTGAAGATCCGCTAAGCCCGCTCCAGTTAAGGCCCGTAATCACCCGTAATTTTGACAGCCTTCTAACGAACACCGACAAAAACTCTTTTGAACATAAGACGTTGGATCTTTCTACGTCGGAAGTGACAGCTATACAAGATCTTGAAGTTCAAATACCTTCCTTGGCAAGGGACTTGGGGGCACTCAAGCAGAAACAGAGAGTGTTTGAGAAAATATCACACAAAACTCAGCCGATAGCTGCGCTCTTCTCTCACAAACTGCAGCGTAACCGGCAATCTGTGTCGGAAATCTTCACGAAAGTCGCTCGATCCGCGGTAGCGCAAATTACTGCCATAGCTAATGCATCAATGAATGGAAAAAGGTTGAACCAAGAATAAAATATGTACCTTGATCCTTGAGTAGTCTTAGGACTTACGGAACATGCCCTTAGTGGTTACAAAAAAAAAACAGTGGTTACAAATGTTACAAACAGTACAAATGTGGATGTTGTCTAAGTGCTGAGTGAAGAACAATAATTATTGGTGTTTTCTAATTGTAATTTGTTTTCTTGATTTTATATTCTTCTATGGGTTTCTTTTCTTCAAGAACACCAATAATAATTGGTTTTCTTGAAGCCCAAAGTCGCGCAGTGATCTGCATCCAGCCTACAGGAGGATGAGGCTGGAATGCTTACAATGCGTAGCTGAATTTTAAAGTACGACTTGGATTCGTTGGGCTGTCGAAGTGAGCTTGAGTAATTAGGTAACAGTATTTATGACTCGCTAGAATCAGTGATATGGTACTTCTTGGGGAGAGGTAACTGCCTGCAAATTCAAACAGAAGCAAGGAAATCGACAAATTTTTTTCATAATTGATTTTAAGACTTCGGGTATGAAGAAATCACGCCTCCGAATCTAAGCAGAACTCGATTTTTATCTGGGCCTTTTTCCTATTGCCACTCGTCGTTTCACAGTTTAATTTCTAGCGCACACTCTCACCAGCCAGTGTTTGTTGTATGAAATCGACTGATGAGGAGGCATGTCAGTCTTAGGAGACAGTCGGAATTACAGGATCCCAACGTTTATTCTGTGTCATGTTCATATGTTTATTCCTCATACGTTCAAGTGTCATGCTCTGTACATCTCGCGACCAGAAGCTATGCAACGTCCCCGCAATGCTTCGAAGCAATATTAACCTAATAATTATTACTTAATATTATTAATAATTAATAATAATTAATTATTAATATTATTATTACCTAAGAAGCCCCTGCATAATTTAATAATGAAGCCAAGGCCGAGTGGTTAAGATCACTCCATTTAGAGTAGCAAGGAATTTCAAAGCCTGAAATTAGTTGTGAAAATTCTGGTCGAAATCGACAAGGTCGTTGGGTGGTTGAGAATCTGCGATAGGCTTAAATAGCGTATTCAACGCTACCACGCTCTTTCTACCATAGTAGTTCATACAATAATTTTGATCTTTAGGATCAAATATCATAATTATAATAATTACAATGCGGTATTATCATTATTATTATTATTATTATATTATTATTATCATTATTGATATATTAATAATGATATTATTACATCATTATTATATTATTATTATTATCAATATTTATAACGTTTCCAGACGTTGCAAACTCATTGTAAAGCCTTTGGGATGCAGTGATGGAGGATTAGACCAATATTGGTAAATATATTGTCCGACGGAAAATGAAAAACGGAATAATGTAAATGTATTTGTTATTTGCTCTCCCTAAACTACGCAAAATTAATCAATATAATCCCTTTAAGCGCCGTTCTAATATGCATGATAATCGAATCCGCTCGAGCTCTACACAGATTTTTTTCTCATTACAAAAGAATGTCCGAAAAAAAATATTATCGAACAATATTATATGATTACACACCATTAATAAAAAAAAGCTTCGACTACTTCGAGCTATAAACAGCGAGCAACTGAATCATTACTTATAAATCAAAACATAGAGTAAGTTTAACCTGAAATAATCAAGCTCGACCAAGAGATGAATATATTCATCAGACACATTCTCTAACTAATTTATATTCAGTTTGCGATCTAATTATACACAGAGCACGAAGAAACACCGAAATTCGTCCTGAACCCATATACAGTGGGGGGAAATAAATATTCGTACACTTGAAAAATCGTATTTTAATGTATGTAAGTACACAAACTTAACAGGAAAAGTGATTTAAATTTACATAATTTAAATCACTTTTCCTGTTAAGTTTGTGTACTTACATACATTAAAATACGATTTTTCAAGTGTACGAATATTTATTTCCCCCCACTGTATATATATAGGCTGGCAGGCTATTATGTCTTTAATACTTCTTTTCTGCACGCAGTGAGCATAACTATCATCAATATTAAATTTTCACGATTCATTGTAATAATGATTTATTGTTATTCAATAATAATTCATAGTAAACTGGCTTTAAAACTTAGAAATGTTTCGTTTGATTTCAAGGAGGTTTTAGAAAGATCGATGAACAAAATCGGTCACGAATTGTTACTCTATAGTATATTGTAGAAATTATTTTAGTCAAATAGAACGTTTTTTAAAGGGGTACAACAGCAACACATTCCAATACAAGCTACTGCCTCCTCACACACAAAATTTTCTGTCTTTTGAGCCACAATAAATTAAATTAGAAACGTATCAAATTTTGATTATTAAAACTTTCCTTGAACATTTTCGAAATTCACAAGAAAGCAATACTCTTCAATATGTTGAACTTTTTTTGTATTATTCATAACTCTTTAAGTTCATTGCACGAGCCAATGAAACATAAATTTTATCACTGGAAAAATTCATATAAAAGTTACACAACTTTCCACTTTTTACAGAATCACAGCGTGGTCTAATATAAAGCTATATAAAATTTTTGGAACGTAACAAGTCTCAATTCGGTAACCCTGAAAGAATTTCGAACATTGCATAGCACCCCTTGGTTTGTTTTGAACATGTCAAACCTAAGTTGCAGAGCATCGAATATTAAAAACTTCAAACACAAATTTCGAACGACATTACAGATATCAATATAGTAATTTTAACGGAAGTTTTCATTCATATTATAAAAAGTTAGGTTATACCAAATAACCCCCACGATAACCAACTCGGGCTGAATCTTACTAGTTTTTAAGCTTACGTTATGTTGACATAATATGAATATTCTGCAGGTTTCGACAACGGGAAGTTTGAGTTTTTCACACAATACATACAAAACGGGACACGTCACTATTTACTTCGACAACAATGTCAAATATCTGGCATTTCTTTCATAGTAACTTTACTCAGGAACAGTAGCTGCAGTTCCGTACCTATAACACATACAAGCACAGTTAAAGTTGGCTATTCGAAGCTAAATTCTAGACACAGGCTAGCTCACTACGAACATTTTTACTATGCTTGGAAGCTCTTCGGTGACCGGTGAATTGTAACCTAAGTAGGGCAGGAAGCGTATCTACTTTTTCTGTACAAACTAACGTTTTTTTCCAAGCGGCTAGATGTTGGAAAATTCTTTTATTCTGTGTAAACTGAATTCGAAAATAGGTCACTTCATTCAATAGGATTCTGACTGATATGAATGGTAGAGTATGGAGAGAGAGCTCGTATCTTTGTCTACAGAATTGTTATTCTGACAGGGACAAACATATAATTATTTATTAGTTGAAGTACAAATAAAATTATGTTCAATATTTATAACGTCAAGCGATAGCTTTAAGAGAAGGTTTACTCATTTTCCACGACACGAGAAGTCTTGAAATGCGCTTTAAAAATTGAAATTAAAACGAAGTTTTTCACTCGTGTGCGAAATAATCAAATCGTATTTATTTATTTTCAATGCAATAGCTAACTAAATATTCATAGAAATCGTCCTTCACTTTCAAATCGGGACGGCTACCAAAAAATCGAGCTGAGATTTTTTCCAAGTTTCTTTTTTCGTGGCTTTTAATTTTTTTAACCAACATCAGAAATTTTTGTAAAATGTAGAACGCCAACGATTTGAAATAAGAGAAAAACCTATATGTCAAGTTCAACAACTAACTTCAAATAAAAAAAATTCAACTGAAATAAAGAGGAAAATAATAAAAATAAATAAAAAAGGCTCCATCTATATTTCAAGAGGATATGATACAATAGGCTAACCGTAAAGTAAGATACATGGCGCAATAAAAAAAAAAAACGAGCAGTTCCAAACACTACAGAGAGGAGAGCTGTGCTAAAATTTCAACCCATTGTTAGCGTTATACGTGATTAATAACTAAAATCAAGCCTTGAAACTCAATAGAAAAGAAATCTCAGAAAAATAATTTTCATGCCCCAATCACTGCTTATGACCTTGTACGTAGGTTTTCTTTTTTCAATGAACAAACGCACATAAATTCCAGAAGCGATGGAGATGTGTAGGGATGTAGTTCACAGTATTCTTTCCAAACTATTTACCGTACGATTAAGATACAATGCAGCTCGCTACATTCATCCACAATAAACCAGCATGTGAAATAACGTCAGCTTAGAACAATCTTCTTTAACAAATTCAGGAGTGCGACGTCAGTCATTAGAAGCAATATTCTTGTTCATATTACCACGAAGAAATTGGTTGGTTGTGCAATGACCAGAGTTCCAAAGCTAGGTATTTTCGAGATAGTGTTATTGTGTGTGAGAATCCGTGAGAAATAACAGAAATATTACATTTCATTAAATATTTCAATTAGATCTGCAGTAGCAGCGTGGAAATACGTCTTTCTCTACACACACATTCACTGGTACAATGCCTTACTTCGATTCTACTGAACAAATAAAACCTAAGAAAAATATGGAATCGTGCAAGATGGAATACATGTTTATGAACAATCTTCTACAGAATCATATAATGAATATGTTATACCGGTATGCATTAAGGTTCATACTGAGATCCAATTGTGTTATTCCTCGAAGGTATCGAACTAAAAATGAAAAAAATGGAATCGTGCATGATGGAATACAAGTTTATGAACAATCTTCTGAAGAATCATATAATGAATATGTTATATGCATTAAGGTTCATACGGAGATCCAATTTGTGATATTCCTCAGAGGTATCGAACTAAAAATATCTACCAAAAAACAGTCAAGTTGACAAAATCTAAGTGTTAATAGTGTTGATAGAGACGGTTAGTCGGTCAAAATAATGGGTATTTATATTACGGCATTTGATAGGCAAGGTTGTGGGTTTTGCGCTTTGTTCAAAAATAAGAGCGTTTTATTGCAATGGGCTTGAAGAATTAAAATTTGTTTCCCAAAACAGCAAAAGCAACTGAAGAAAAAGAACATTTTTAGCTTAACGAGTCGAAAACAAAAGAGACAACATAATGAGATCCTGTCCAAAATTCGAGTTTTATGCGAACAGAAAATTTAAGGTGAGCGTGTCCACGAAGAAGATGACGCGAGTCAAAGGCCTCGTATAATATTCTGTTAATACTGATATTCAGTCTTTATTAGCCGAGAACGATTAATTATAAAATTGCTCGACACAAAATTACGCGAGGTTGGAAACAATACAGTTCATAATCAGTAGATTAACATGAAACTATGAATAGGGTTTATGATATGTCAGGCAATATGGGCAGAATTAATTATTTTCTTTCGTTACTATTCAAAGTTTGATGTATCAAGTTAAATTCATCCAAGAATACCAAGATCATAGCACGCAAATATTCATTAATTATACTCTGATTATAATTAATGATCATTCTAGTTCATCCGACCATCGTAAGAATTCAAAAATGCAGTCACTGGTTAAAATGGATAATCTGCGATAGGATTAAAATCTAACCATAATTCCAGTCATATTTTAATAATCTTATTGAAAGATTATGGTAGCAAGTCTAATTGGAAACATTGTCCAGAGATCTGGCGATGCCTTTACTTGTGTAAAGAAACCACGTAATCACTCCCACTAGTAATTACTAATGAAATTCATTTACTAGTAACATAGAACAAATGAACGCCCTATACTCTGGAATGTACCTTATATCTGAAGGGATTATTGATGCGGCTTGAGATTAAGATGTAGAGCAGGAAGGCTTGATTCACACACGATACACACGGAGAATTGGATGAATATTCAGGTAAGTCCTTACCAAGTCTATTTTTGATTTCCTACAAAAATTCCATTCCCTCCACAATATTTGTACGACATCTCCAACTGAAAAACATTTATGTACAAGTTGTGCAAACAGAAGATGACTAATATAAGTTGGCTAAAAACAACCTAGCAAATTGAACACAAGTGCAAGAAACGAAACCTGTCGAGTGAATTTTCTGTTTGACAAACGACAAAATTAAAGAATTAGTAACTTACTCTGAATGTAAAAATGACATCTTTGTAAAAAACGATGTCTATTTATCGTGACCTGTGACCTAGACTATCTAATGATTGATCAATTATGAAGAGCTAAAGAATGAACCAATAGTGAAACATCAGCGGCTTCGGATTAATCAATTGCAGGCCAGAAATTAATTGACAACAGCAAGCACAACATCAATTCCAGCACAGCTCACAGCAAGATGTAATGGCAAACTTATATTCTACGGACAAATAAACACAAATCAGAACAAAAATCAAGAGATAATACGGAAAAACAAGGTTAGTCTCGCCTTTGATTAGGAATGACAATAATGTCGCCTTACTTACGCCATCCAAAATCTTGCTATAAAAGTCAAAGACCTCTACACCAGAAGCTTGCTCGCCTATACGAAAGAAACACAAGACAAATTTTACTAAAATGAATATTATTATGGTGTACGAATGAATTAAAGGGTGCATGTCAATATCTACAGTTCATGGCAGGCATAAAAACAGAATGAGGCAAGGAAAAAACACGAGCTGCACTGCAGCTCCAAAATACAGTAGTAAGAGCGTCGTCGCGCAGCATGTGAATAGATGCATCATATTTATTGGCAACGATTTATACGTAGATATGCTCATTTTATACGACATAAGACATACTTAGGCATGTTTGACCATCTAACATAAGAGCAATCGCGCCGTGGAAAGTAAAAAAAAATACGATTGAAACTCTGGGGTAAAGCTTAGCTGGCAACTCGAAAATTCCAACTTCGCTTTCATTCAAATTCAACTTACTTCGTTCATCAAGTCAGGAAGAACATTTTCGAAAGATAACTATCATGAGGTACACCATAAATGGACTTCAACCCTGTTATTACAATCACAGCAAGTATATTAAAGATCTTGTCCGGTAGTTCACAATTTGAGGCCAAAGTCAGTGGCATTAAATTTACTAAAGTTTTGCGTGGAAATCATTTTAAAATGCATCACACTGCTGTTATCAGACAAACCTAGATTACACGAAATGAAAAAAGCCTTTAACCACAGAAAAACTGGAGTAATTTTTTTTCCTGACCGAGCTGGAGTGACTGATTGAGAATTAGAATATAAAAGGAGCAAGGCGACGGACTTTCTGCAGTTAAAATGGAGAAAGTACAGTAATAAATAATTGGTTTCGAAGAAATCGCGTCACATTGACAAATCACGGTGAAAAAGATTCAAACACGTTGAAGAACCATCAATACCTTTGACATCGAACAGTGAAATAGATTTTAGAGCATAACAACATTCGGCTTTTAAGTACTCGGAAATATAGCACATGTTACCTGCCTATTCACTAGTTAACGAAAAAGAATGAACGCCCCCCACAGTAATGTTCTTCTTTCTCACGTATTTTTATGACGTGTACAAATACCACAGTTCCTTAGAAAAGCTATTGGCCTTCGAGCCATGGTTATTATTTTTTGACGTTATATTATTATTTGACGTTTGAACATCTGCAACTGAGTTACAACTCACCCAATTCCCACTGCAAAACATGCTGTTCTATGCAGCATGCTGAAGGTGTACTAAGCTGATTGTATGTAGCAACGCTGTCAGCACATGATGTGTTTTCCAACAGCTATAATTGCGACAATTCGAACAAAATATAACACGACAATTTGGCAAAAAAATCCAGCCAATTGCCCGGCACTGTCACTACAGGCTACACAGTGCAAGTAAACGTAGCTGCAACAAAAAGTGACAAAAAAATGCTCTATCCTATAATGGAAAACATGGCCAATGCAACTGAATCAAATATTATGAAGCCTTAGGTTCCATGAACCGCCCCACACCAACGACTTTACATTAACCATGACGGATCAAAATACTTTCCCATCCTTGACGTCATAAAATCTAAATTTTTTAGAATGCCAATTTCGATCAAACAAAACTAATCTATTCCAGTCTTTATCTTCGTCAGAAAATATTGTTCAGAGATAGTACTTAAAAAACGACAATGCCAACAAAAGGACATTTCTCTCAATGATGACAATAATGATACCTCAAAGCTGACGGACCTGAACTGTCGTCAGGGGCGAATATTACAGACTAGCACTGTCGTCACGGTTTAAGATGACAGTGACAGCTGTCACTATCAAAATGACAGACCAGCACTGCTGCTAAGACAGACCAGCACTGCTGCTCCTGCTAAGACAGACCAGCACAGTCTACACTTCTAACACGACAGACCAGCTTCATCACCACTGCAGAGACGACAGACAAGCCCTGACACCACTGCCGAGACGACAGACAAGCCCTGCCACCACTGCCGAGACGACAAACAATCATTGCCACCACTGCAGAGACGACAGACAAGCCCTGCCACCACTGCCGAGACGACAGACAAGCCCTGCCACCACTGCAAAAACGACATAATGGTCCTGCCACCACTGCTAGGACGCTAGAGAAGCCCTGTCACCACTACTAGGAGGCTAGGCAAGCCCTGCCACCACTGCAGAGACGAGACTAGCCCTCCCACCACTGCTGAGACGCCAGACAAGTACTGCCACCACAACAGAGACGCCAGACAAGCCCTGCTAAGACAAGAGATAAGTACTGCTCATGCCATAGGTCCAGTGCTCTTGACACTCCTGCTTGCACTGGCAGATGCAGCAGCGGCAGCAGCAGCACTGCTGGCTGCCGAGTCTGCATGGGAGCGCGAGGTGACCATCTTCTGGATCATGTTGCGCGCATACTTCAGGCGACTGGCAAGGTCTGCACTGCAGCCGTGCTGAAATGTAACACCAATCTTATAGATATGAAACAAAATGAGAAACCAGAACTTTACTGGCCTGGCTGAAATTTAATACCAAAAGGTTAGTGGAATATAAATTTTATATTATTTAGTTGCTAGATCAATCAGACTTGAGCATCGGTGCAGTTCTGGAGCTTATCAAAGAATTTCAGTTACTTTCACCAAAAGACTGATTGAATGCAAGCCAATATAACATAAGTAGGGAGATAATTACCTCTTGAATGAGGGCTAGTTTGAAGGTACGGAAGTTGCGCTGTTGATCAATGTAGGTGACGGCTCCCATCAGAGGACACAGGATGATTTTGGTGTGGTCCTCGAAGAAGTTCATCTGCAGAAATATTACCATTATTATTTGAGTCATTAATACCATTAATTAGGTGGGGTGGCAGCTGAGAGAACATTTTATTCAATATTAACAATAACGTATAGCTTGCAAGCCAACACGTTTAATGAAGACTAATAAAATAATTGATGAGAAATCATTAATTTAGTTGTCAATATTACTTCCAGGTGAGAAATCTAACTTCAAAGGTCACGTTGAGTATTGCAGACCAATTATAATAAAATATATAATGAGCTCGAAGATCAAAGAGCCATGTATTATGATCATTTCATTGTTTACGTCGTAAATTGATCATTTTGCTCCAAAATATTAATTACTCTTCCATAAATATTAGTAGAGAGACTGGCTCAATTAGCTAAAATAGGATACCGTGATCACTGCGGCGTTTCTGATAGAACTTGTTCGTCATTTAAATACACGGTAAGGGAATCATATAAACTCATAGACATTCATCGCTTATGGACATTTCAAAAAGTGCCAACATTATCAATATTTCTCTCTGGTGTACATATGGTCAACTCTCACCAACAATAAGGAAATATGATGCAAATAATGATGACCGAGGAGTTTGGACAGAAAACTATGACGTCACCACCTGCACCAAGCATTCAATGATCGTTAGCTGTGTTTTGGTTAGTGGCACATCACCCTCGCTCCATGCGACACAATGACGAGTTAGTGATAATCTTTGGTCTTTGGTTAGTGATTGGTAGTAGACCACTGTAGCGCAGTGGTAGCGGCACCGAGATAACAGGAGCTAGTCGTGGGTTCGAGCCTCGGGAAGCTCAGCTCATTTCTCGATGTCGCTGGCGAGCAATGCTTCATCTACTTCAAAAGGTGGTGCTTCCAGCCATGGTTGAACAATATAAGGTTGACCCACGAGAAGTTCCGTCTTTCAGTTCAGCTTTCTTGTTAAGCCACTGAGATCAAGAAACGTAAAGAAACCCGTCATTCCCATGACGGATTGGTTGACTGCCGACTGGTTTGATCGCATTCCGGTGATTGGTTAATGCCCGTGACGTCACTGAGATCTGTGACGTCACAGGCGAACAACGAACTACGTCAGCGAAAATGAGCTTCTCATGGGTCAACCTTATACTAGTTCAACCATGCATGGCCTTAGGTCTTGAGATGAACAAGTTAGGATAGTACAAAGCAAGACCCTAACAAAATTCAGGGTATGCTTCAGCCTCTGCCCCAGAGTTGCTATGTTCGCGTTAGTTATTCTGGGTCAGTTGGCCAACTGATCGCAATCAGCGACTAGTCAGAACCTCCTGGCCGGCTTTATGGTCTCCTGAGAGTAGGGCAAGAGTTGGCAGAATCCCTTCAGTCCCCTCACCAGGCTCTGATAGCTGTCTGATTCGGGGACCGGAATGTACACCAAAAAAGCGGACATAGAGAAGCTGATTTCGTTCTGTCCGAGTCCTAGGCAGTTCCTAATTCAGGGTCGCCACCAGCTAAAAATTTTGATAGGAGAGATAAGTGTGCTTCCAGTATAGCCATCTTAGGTGTTAATGTCTTGAGATGGACAAGTTAGGATAATACATAGCAAGAGACGAGTGATGTTGTTAACATTTGACCTGTAAGGTGCCGTTGGTGAGATGCAGGACGATGGCGGAGCGTGTCCTGAAGTAGGTCCTGAGAGAGGGGATCCTGGCGAGCTCGTCGCCCTCACGAGGACACATCGCAGCGCCCGCCTTCAGTAGATGCTCGTTCATGTAGTTACGGAAATACCGCAGCAGAGTTACCTGGAAAAAAAACCATCATCATTGTCCAAAACTTGGAAACATATAAACGTGCAATAAAACGTATCGTCACCTTCAAAAATTGAAAATGTATAGGAACGTATAAGAAAACGCATCAGCAGCTTCTAAACTTGAAAATATACGAGTGTATATTGTATATGTTGAATATTTGAATATATAAGTGTAGGTATATATTCATCAAATGAAAGAGACTATTAGAAAAAAGAAGGAACGCCCAAGCTATTCTAATATTAATCAAAATAACTGAGTATGTAAGAACTTTAACGAATGATGGACGTGTGGTTACAGATTTATACAAATTTCTAAATCAAATATCACAAATATAGTACCTACACATGGGAAGTGGAAATAGAAAAAAAAACAATATCATAAATTATATATTAGAGAAGTTTATCATTATGGTAACTTCGTTCAAATGAATGTATTTTTTGTTTAAATTTACTGATTTCTGAGAATGAGCCAGATTCCTTTGGAAGCAGTTTGAAGAGTAATGAAAAGCCTTTATTAATGGAGTTTTATTAATTGTTATATGATGAACGTTTACAATCGATCATTTGCAGTCACGTTAAACTCCTAAAAAAATATAACTCAGTACTCACTGCAGTGAGTGACAGAGAGCGCATTTTCTCGTCGACGAAAACTTGAGGTCACGGACGGACGAACAAACAGACGGACGGACAGAGCGAGCACAATAGTGCATTTTTTCCATAAATGAGAAAATGCGCTAAAAAGAACACGTAACTCTAGTAATCCATCATATTTCTATAACGACAGTTTAAAATAACAAACTTTTCCTTGCAGTTCATCACAACTTTTTTCCTTGTACCTATCATGGCAACCAGAGAATTTATTTTTTAATAAACTACTTTTAATTGATTAATAAAAGTGACTTTCGTAACGCACCTTTTTGTAGAGGGATTGCGGGAAGACGGTGAGAGTGTGGTAGTGTTCCGTCAAGTTCCGCTCAATGTAGTGGATGTTCCTGTACATAATTAATTAAGTTCAAGTTCAGTATATTAATCAGGGTTAGTATACTTGCAAGTTCACTTACGGTGGATTTTTTATAATTTACACTAACATTCATTGCATCAATTGTAATTAAAAATTCATTTCTCAAATGGATTGCAAATCATTTGTTGGCCTAGAATGCGTCTCATACCGTACCAAGCGTCTTCACAGCAACACGCGGCCTTGCAGCGCTGAAAAACAACACTATCTGGCGTCTCATTACATTCATTATAATTATATGATTAGATCAGATGTAGTTAAGACGTATTATTCACTTGACATGATAGATTGATAGAAAAGTATTAGACATCGTCTGGATGACATCACGTGATAGATTACGCGATCAAGACCTTAGTTGTGGGCGGAAGCCGAAGTCTATAAAAGGGCAGAGCCCCTGCAGTAGTTGATACGCACTCCGCGATGTAGCTCGAGGAGCGCGTATCATTATCATTTACGTCTCAATCACATGTGATCTAATCATATAATATAATTATAATGAATGTACGGAGACGCCAGATTGACACCGGACAACATCAAACAACAACACAATACAGCAATACAGAAACACACAAAACATACTCTCCATTAGGCAGTGATCTAATCATACAATATAATTATAATGAATGTAATGAGACGTCTGATTGACACCGGACAACACCAAACAACAACACTAAACAGCAATACACAAACTCATAAAACAGCAATACAGAAACACACAAAACAGCAATACAGAAACACACAAAACAGCAATACAGAAACACACAAAACAGCAATACAGAAACACACAAAGATGTGTATAAGAGACAGGGCAATTCATCAGCTGCACGGAAGGAAACAACGCAGGCAATTCATCAGCTGCACGGAAGGAAACAACGCAGGCAATTCATCAGCTGCACGGAAGGAAACATTACAGGCAATTCATCAGCTGAACTACGTAACAATACATGCGAGTGATCATCTTTAACAAGGCAGCTTGGTGCGGCTAGAGCAGCTTTAAATGGGCACAGCGCTGCCCTAAAACGGCACTTATAGCACATGACTCGCTTACAAGCCCGCTTTCTTGCTGAAATTCGGCTCTAACCAGCGCTTAAATAGCCGGTGGGCTATGGAGAATTTACTTATACTTCTTGACTGTCTTCCTAAGAGGGTTGATATTAAAAACACAAGATCGATGGCCACTGCTTTAAATGATGCGAGTATAAAGTAATAAAATTATGTCCGATCGGTCATAAAAAGCTTACTCAAGATTTCAATCAAGTTCAGATTTCAGATTAACGAAAATAATTGTACCGTTGCGAGTAAAAGAAAAATATTCAAAAACTTTTCCAGCCAATGAACATATTGGTAGTAGACGTGACAAAACAAACGATTTCGGATATTCACGTAAATAAATGCGTGAATAGTGTAGATCGGGGAATAAACAGAAGTTGAATGATAGCACAAGTCTTTCAATTTAAATTAAATTAAAATGAAAGACTAAATAAATCTACCATAAATGTTTATGGGTGTTTTAGAAACCATGTACTTATACGTCACAAATGCTGTTTTGTAAGTAGTTGAGTGAGATTTATCATCAAATTCTGAATACAAGCGTTCTGAACTCGAAAAGCGCACTCATCAAATGAATATCATGTTTCCATTACATTGAATTCGAAAGTTTTGCATAAGTAAGCTGTATAGGCAATCAATCGAACATCATGGATTTTAATTATGGATCATGAATATCTTAATGAAAAGCATGTGATCACGAATTTTATATCATTAGATATAAAAATGGATAGCATGTGATCACGAATTTTATGTTATCCTTGAGAGCATATCGGCAATAACGTAGTATTACATCCACAATAGCAAAAATTATTATCAATACCTATTTCCTATCATTTTGACACATTTTGATACGGGAGCTTTTTGATCAAAATCAAAATCTTTCTAATTCCGGAATAGTCAAAAATTTATCCAAAAATTCTCAACAGGCACAAGTTTAGCTGTAAAATAACTCTAATTTTAAACCAGCAGGTAACACTGTACAGCTCGAGCCACGGACACCATTTATTGGTCTAAATTGTAGACCGCAACACGGAAACATTTCGACGAGTCTCACAGGAGCGGAAAATAGCGTCTAACGAATCCCCGGAGAGTCTGATAAGACTCGAGACGCTTCGTCCGCAACGGCACGCAGCCACCTACCTCGACCGCCGCTAACGCGACACTGAAATGTCTCGCGCTCGCCCCGTAGACTTGTGTCAAAATAGAACAGCTTCAAGAGCGAGTATATACCTATATATTACTGATAGCTCAAGCGTGATCTCATTGTGCACGCCGTGGAACCTTCGAACCTGGGGCCATACTTTCAAAAAAGTTAAGAGATCGTAAGTTCATCAGCCAATCATTGACGTCCTTTCAAGCAAAATCCACCAATCATAGACAAGAAAATAGAGCGTAAGTACTTACGTTCTCTTAGCAAGTTTTGAAAGTATGGCCCCTGGACTCATTTATTAACGAGTGTTTAACGGTGTAGTTTCTGAAATTAATTACGAAGAACACGGGTATATTTTCAAAGTATATAGATCGCCCAAAAAGAAACGAGTGTAAGCAATACGAAAATATATAAATTCCATGCTTAGCGATAATATGACTACCGAAACAAAACAAACTACTAGACTAACAAACTAAAACGAAATAATACTAGACTATTTTACAAATGCAACGAATTCATTGTAGCTTCATAACAGAAAATAAGAAAATGAATACAAATTCAAATAGGGGAAATGTAAATTTTACCGTATTATTATCGTTTTTTTTTTTCATTTTGCCGCGAGCACATGAAAAAGGGGGCAATAAGACAACAAAAATCGCTGACTAAAGTTCCAAAAGTCAAGGCTCAACGCAGTAAACCAAAATGAAATAAAAATTAGCAGACGAATTGAATAATTATTATCAACCATAACCAGACTTACCTTATCCTGTACATCGATCGCCAGCTACAGGCAAAAAACACGAAATAACAATAACTTTATTACAAGTCACTTCTAACATCAAATATTCACTTGTTTTATTTACCTATTGTGATTTATAACGACATTATTTCATTTACAAAATTTTCGACTTGTTCAATTCTCATAACGTTACGTGAAATGTTAGTTCGCGAGATGTTAATAAGAATAATTGTAACGTATTACGTCATTGAAGAAAGATGCTAGGAGCGTTGGCAGCTTCATGCTTTAAATTAAATAAAAATTATGAATGAATAATGTGGACTAAGCACCTTACGATAAAATATGAACTTTAATGTTTTGATAAAAGATACGGCATAACTTGCTTACGGAAGAAGAGATCATAAAATCAAATAGTTATTTAGAAGCGCATGATAATCGAAGCCCTTTAACATAGTTTAATTGTTGGTCAAACTTTCTGACCTCTATGTCCACGGATGCATAAACCGTTGTTGATACTATTCATTGTCGATACTATTCATTGCTGATACTATTCATTGCCGATACTATTCATTGCCGATACTATTCATTGCTGATACTATTCATTGCTGATACTATTCATTGTCGATACTATTCATTGCTGATCCTATTCATTGTCGATACTATTCGTTGTCGATACTATTCGTTGTCGATACTATTCGTTGTCGATACTATTCGTTGTCGATACTATTCGTTGTCGATACTATTCGTTGCCGATACTATTCGTTGCCGATACTATTCGTTGTATACTATTCGTTGTTGATACTATTCGTTGTCGATACTATTCGTTGTTGATACTATTCGTTGTTGATACTATTCGTTGTTGATACTATTGGTCGTTGATAAATTCGTTGTCGATAGGTACTATTCATTGTCGATAGGTACTATTCGTCGATACTATTCGTTGTCGATGCTATTGGTCGTTAATACTGTTCATTGTCGATACTATTGGTCGTTGATAATATTCGTTGTCGGTAGGTACTATTCGTTGTCGGTAGGTACTATTCGTTGTCGGTAGGTACTATTCGTCGTCGATAGGTACTATTCGTCGATACTATTCGTTTCCAAAAGCCAGTAACGAACGGATCACTTAGACCGTTGTCGGCGTTATTCGTGTTATACTCTAACATTAGTTCATACCACTAGACGAAAATTTCAAGGTGAGAATAATAGAGAGCAAACCAGGGTCCGTTATTTCAATAATAGTTGCAAGTTTGTAACTCCGTCAGCCGATTACTAGCGGCTTTTCAAGCTAAACCCACCAATCACAGGCGGGAAATTGTCCGCTACTCGTTCATAGGCCACTACGTGTACTTATGCCAATATGTGTGCTAAGACCTCTACGTGTATTTAATGCCAATACGTGTGCTAAAGCCACTACAATTTTCAAGCTGGTGAATGATGCTATAGTCACGTTGCCAGCTTCATGCTTTAAATTAAATAGAATTTCTGAACATGTTTATACGAACTTGTAAGGCCACTACGTGTACTTATACCAAATCTGCGTGTACTTATGCCACTGCGGGCACTTATGCCGCCCTTATTCTATGGTTTTAAAACCATGGGTTTGGTTTCAAAACCCCGAAAAACCCTTATTCTATGGTTTGCCGCTGCATGTCCTACTGCCACCGCACGAACTTATTTTATTTTATTAGTAGAGCAAGAGAGGAGGAAGGGAAGTACCTACCTTTAGTGTTGAGCTCGATGAGAGGCTTCCTCGTAGGCACGTTATGGCGCGCGTCAAACCGAGGAGCCATCGTCAGGCAAGACGTGGGCAGGCGCGTAGGAATGTAGCCTGGACAGAGATAGTGTACAAGGTTATGATTATTGCATTTTGAATAGTTTAGCAGACAAATGTTGTTACGTACGGCATACATGTATGTTGATACGTCTAGCATACATATGTTGATATGTCTAGCATACATATGTTGATATGTCCTAGCATACATATGTTGATAAATCTAGCTTACAAATGTTGATACGTCTAGCTTACATATGTTGATACATCTAGCTTACATATGTTGATGCATCCAGTTTAGATATGTTGATACATCTAGCATACATGTATACGTTGATACAGCTATCATACATGCATATCTTGATTAATGACAAAAATATCACTACACAGATTTGCAGTTCAATCATATTGGAATGTATTGGTAGCTCATAGCTAACCCATACATCATAGGGTAGGATTTGGTTGTAGTCCTATGATGTATCAGTTTGAATTAAATAATGAGCAATTGTAAAGACACTTGTAAAATATAAAATAAACTGTCAATCCACGTACCTGAGACCATAAACTCGTCATCAAGGAGTTTGTTATATAATGAGCAATTGTAAAAATATTTGTAAAATATACTATAATAAATATGCAATCCACGTACCTGAGACCATAAACTCGTCAAGGAGTTTGTTATATAATGAGCAATTGTAAATATACTTGTAAAATATATAATAAATTGTAAGTCCACTGACCTGAGACCATAAACTCGTCATCAAGGATCTGCTGGGCAGAAGGTCTGAGGCTGGTGTGTCAGTTTGATAAGTAATTAACAATTGTAAATACACTTGGAAAATAAGTAATAAACTGTCAATCCACTGACCTAAGACCATAAATTCATCATCAAGGATCTGTTGGGCAGAAGGTCTGAGGCGGATGTGTCAGTTTGATTAATAATGAACAATTGTAAATACACTTGTAATTTGTAAAATAAGTAATAAACTGTCAATCGACGTACCTAAGACCATAAATTCATCATCAAGGATCTGTTGGGCAGAAGGTCTGAGGCTTGGGTGTCAGTTTGATTAATAATGAACAATTGTAAATACACTTGTAATTTGTAAAATATATAATAAACTGTCAATCCACGTACCTGAGACCATAAATTCATCATCAAGGATCTGTTGTGCAGAAGATCCAAGGCTGAGGCTGGTGTGTCAGTTTGATAAATAATTAGCAATTGTAAAGACACTTGTAAAATAAGTAATAAACTGTCAATCCACGTACCTGAGACCATAAATTCATCATCAAGGATCTGTTGTGCAGAAGATCTAAGGCTGAGGCTGGTGTGTCAGTTTGATTAATAATGAACAATTGTAAATACACTTGTAAAATAAGTACTTTCAATCCACGTACCTGAGACCATAAATTCGTCATCAAGGAGTTTGTTATATAATGAGCAATAGTAAAAATACTTGTAAAATATAGGTACTATATTAAATTGTCAATCCACGTACCTGAGACCATAAATTCATCATCAAGGATCTGTTGGGCAGAAGGTCTGAGGCTTGGGTCGGCATGCAGCAATCTCTGTATGAGACTCTTAGCGGAGGGCGAGACACGAGACGGTACGTGGTACTCGTTCTTCTTGATACGCTGGTACGTATCCTTCAGTGTCTGTGTCTCGAACGGGGGCTTGCCGACCAGCAGTGTATACAGTATACAGCCCATGGACCATATGTCGACCTGCAGTCAATAAAAATAAATACTGGTAATGTGTGTGCAGTATACAGCCCATGGACCAAATGTCGACCTTTAGTCAATAAATACTGGTAATGTGTGTACAGTATACAGCCCATGGACCAAATGTCCACCTGCAGACAACAAAAATAAATACTGGTAATGTGTGTACAGTATACAGCCAATGGACCATATGTCGACCTGCAGGCAATAAAAATAAATACTGGTAATGTGGGTACAGTATACAGCCCATGGACCAAATGTCGACCTGCGGGCAATAAATAATGTGTTTTCAGTATACAGCCCATGGACCAAATGTCGTCCTGGAGGCAATAAATAATGTGTTTTCAGTATACAGCCCATGGACCAAATGTCGACCTGCAGGCAATAAAAATAAAGTGTGTACAGTATACAGCCCATGGACCAAATGTCGACCTGCAGGCAATAAAAATAAATACTGGTAATGTGTGTACAGTATACAGTCCATGGAGCAAATGCGATAGGACAAGCTAGCTAGCATCTTATGTTTATTGCAAACATAACCATTTGCTTGCCTCTTATACTAACTCAGTATATTATATAGTTATGCGCTACAAGCATACCATCTTACAATACTAAATAAAAATGAATAGCAAATATTCTGCTATCCCACCAACAGTATCATCAGTAATCACCCTATGCTGAATTATTGTTTCTTATTCTAACTTATTATATTATATATCTAGTTATGTTACAAGCATAACATCTTACAATATTAAATAAAAGTGAACAACAATTATTCTGTTATCGCACCAACCGTATCATCAGTAATCACCCTTTGCTGAATAATTGCCTCATATTCTAACTTATTATATTATATAGTTATGTTACAAACATAACATCTTACAATAATAAATAAAAATGAAAAACAAATATTCTGCTTTCACACCAACAGTATCTACAGTTATCACCCTTCGCTGAATAATTGTCCGTTATTCTAACATATTATATTATTTAATCTTGTTACAAGCATAACATCTTACAATAATAAAAGTGAACAACAATTATTCTGCTATCACATCAAAATTATCCTGAGTTCTATCAAGTCACCTCAAAGCTGTGGCCCTTCTTATTAAGGATCTCAGGAGCGATGTAGTTTGGCGTGCCACACAGCGTCTTCTTGCGCTCACCGTCAAAGTCAACTCGAGTCGCCAGGCCAAAATCTCCTATTTTTACCTGACGTAACAAAAAAATATTATAGATTAAGACTACAAGTTTGAATTTTAACGCATTGAAGCTTGCATTACACTTTATATCACAAAAATTTAAAAAACCCGGCATCACATGAGGAAAAATAAGCTTGACAAATAAATTAAACATCCCATATTTGGTGACTTTTTAATGCTGAACATTTCAACCAATAAATAAAATCACACTATCAGTAATGAAGAATAAGGAAAGTAGTACAATGGCTGCAATAAATAATTTAATCTACAGAACAACATAATTTCAGAATGCATTCTTTCAATGTCAAATTAATGTGTATATATGCCCTTATTGATTGAATTGTAAATGTATCATTCAATAATGGGTACAAATCAAATTCATTTGATAAATTTTTTCCCAAATAAGCATTTCCAAACATTTTCCATTCCCTCAAATTTCAAGTTAGGTATACCATTGTTCAATGCAAAATTATTCCTGGACTTGAGAATAATACTGATTCTTAGGATGTGGTTTTTACAAACCAACCACAATTAGGTTTGATGGTTGAGAACTGTTTATCATTAATTTCCAGTGTTATTATCAACCAAATTATAATTAAATTTGTCACTCGAAGTTCTAGAGTCATAGTATCACATTATAGATATTGCTATCAGTTAATTTACCTGCATGTAGTATCACATTATAGATATTGTCATCAGTTAATTGTAGATATTGCCATCAATTAACATACCTGCATGTCATCATTAAGGAAGAGATTGCCAAGCTTGAGGTCCCTGTGTATGACACGCTTGTCATGCAAGTGTTTCACGCCGTGCAGCAGGTGACGCATAAAGTATCGGGTCTCAGGCTCTGTGAGTGCCTTGCGACGCTTGTGCAGTTCCATCAGTGACTGAAATAAAATGAAAAAAATGTTTAGTTTCTTTTCTAGTCTATGAAATAAGAGCATCTAGGGTAGGGATCTTTGATATTACAAAGCATGTGCATTTCCATCAGTGACTGAAATAATCAGAAAAAATCTATGGTTTTCTTATCTAGTCTAATTATGAAATAAGAGCATTTAGGCTAGTGATTTTTTATATTACGAAGCTTGTACAGTTACATCAGTGACTGAAATAATGAGAAAAATGTTTGGTTTATCTATTATAATTATGTAGTAAGAGCACCTAAGAAAGTGATTTTTGATATTACAAAGCTTGTGCAGTTCCATCAGTGACTGAAATAATGAAAAAAAAATGTTTAGTTTCTTAGACTAATTACATAGTAAGAGCATCTATCCAGGTTAGTGATCTATGATATATGTATAGATTAAGATGGGTAATCTTCATAAAATAATATCTATAGACATACAATACATTATAGATATCAACTTAGACATAGATAATATCTCAAGATAATTTTCAGCAGTAACAGCATTAATGTTTTCACTTTTAAATTAGTAAAAATTTATCAACTTGGTTAAAGTTATCTAATTAAGGGACATCAATCAAAAGTTATCATATTTAATTAAGGGGCTGTAGCACACATCAATAATTGCATTTTTTCTGGCAAATATATGAAACTTTTGTATTAACTTAATCACGCATGTAAATAGAAATAATTCTTTCAAGAAATGCCAGTCCTGTAGGAGACATTAAAAAACAAGTTTTTCAACCTTATCACCTCCAGGGGGGATAAATACAATATTAGTCAACAGTCATAACCAACAAACTTACTCGCCAGTCCTCTAAAACCATTAAGAAACAAGTTTTTCAACCTTATCCCCTCCAGGGGGGATAAATACAATATTAGTCAACAGTCATAACCAACAAACTTACTCGCCAGTCCTCTAAAACCATTAAGAAACAAGTTTTTCAACCTTATCCCCTCCAGTTGGGATAAATACAATATTAGTCAACAGTCATAACCAACTTACTCTTCTCTTGCAGAGTTCCAGAATAACATAAACGTTATCTTGGTCTTCAAAGAAGCAATGAAAGCCCACAATGTGCTGGTGATTGAGACTGCGATGGATGGCAATCTCCTGACTCATTTTCTCTTTTTGGTGGGGCTTGAGCAACAAAGACTTTGATACAATCTTGCCCGCATAAACTGTCTTGGACACGGATTCTGTGAGCTCGTAACATTTTGCGAAGCCTCCCTGCAATAAAACACAAGTTGGTTAAGTTGGAGTCAAAATTACAAGTAGAATACAAAATTTGGAGTCAAAATTACAAGTAAAATACAAAATTTGGAGTCAAAATTACAAGTAAAATAAAAAATTCAGAGTCAAAATTACAAGTAGAATACAAAATTTGGAGTCAAAATTACAAGTAAAATGCAAAATTCAGAGTCAAAATTACAAGAAAAATACAAAATTTGGAGACAAAATTAAAAGTAAAATACCAAATTCAGAATCAAAATTACAAGTAAAATACAAAATTCTGAGTCAAAATGCAAAAATTTAAAATTATATTGAAGCTTGGCCATACACAGTAATGGGTAAATGGATAATGTTATTACAATAAATATTAATTACAACATTTGCCAAGACTTAAGCTTTATAGGTTCAATGGAACAATTGAATTGGTATGGNTCGCCCCAAAAAACGTGGGTCGGGCTGTACGTTCACCATCAAATTTCCAAAATTCGTGTGTTGTGTGCTTTTCGCTTTAATCATAAATCTGCCCGACACACGTTTTTTGGGGCGAGCCACAATTTATTTTCTACTTTTTAGTCCACAAGAAAAATGTGGTTTTTTAAAAAGTTTTTTTTAAGTATTTTATTTTATAGTCTCAGACTATCCAAGCAATGATGATAAATCATCTTACAAAGTCATCAGTTTTACATGAAAAATTTCTCTGGCATTAGAAAACATGGACGAATAAAAAAAGTTTTCCAATATTTTACAGAACTCATGCAGAGTGTACATGTGACAGCAAGCCAGAAGCAATGCAATGGAAGCAGGGTTGGTGATTTTTTTCTTTTTTTTTAATCAAAATTCAAAAATCAATTACTTATTTGATTTTTCATGATTTTTCTATTTATTTGATTTTTTTTATTTTTTCAGTTTTTTGTCTTTTTGAAAGGTTATTTTTTATGTTGCAATTAGCCTACTAACAATAACAGTAGGTATGTGGATCATAATCAGGGTTGGCAATGATTAAATCCAAATGATGAAATCACTTTATTTTTTATAAAAAAATTATGATTTTTTATTTTTTTCTATTTTTTTTATATATTTAAATATATTGAGTGGCAGTCTTTAATTTATTTTGAGGTATTGTTATTCATGGTTTAGAATAAAAGTACTATGAATGACAAATTGGTATTTAAACTTTTTGCCTTTAGTGTGTAATAGGTTCCAATAAATTGTAATTTTTTGGTAGAGGCATCAAGTGTTGCAATACATTGTACATTGCTAGCACCTTAGCTCATTCTCTAAAAAAGCCAAAGTCACCCCAGACTTTGGTGTGTTTTTGATTTTGTTTTGCAAACAAAAACGGGGTCATAAATGCCAGGGTCGTAAATGAGGTCATAAACGCCAGAGTGACTTTGGCCATCATTTATGACCCAGCTTTTGTTTGCAAAACAAAATCAGAAACACTGCTGAAGTCACCCCAGTTGACAGTACCATATAACTGATCTGTATTATTGATGAGATATTACCATATCCATGAACATGCCATTGAGCATTTACAACAACCTTGTCCACTGCAAGCTTCATATCAGCAGCCTTATAGCATTTTTTCTGTATCTGTAAGCTTACAGGACGGCTTGTAATTTCACACCATTTTAATTGGGTTAAGTGAATTTACTATAAAAAAAATATAACTCAGTACTCACTGCAGTGAGTGACAGAGAGCGCATTTTCTTGTCGACGAAAACTTGAGGTCACGGACGGACGGACAGACGGACATGTCCATAAATGAGAAAATGCGCTAAAAAGATCATGAAAAACATACCTGAAACAGAAAGGAATGTTTTAGCGACAACCATCATAAGTTTTGGAGAAATAAATCATGGTTTAGGTCAATTACTTTTCATTCTATGATGCCTGGTGCACAATTCTAAATATGACATTCTATGCACAATTTTGTGATGACCGATGATGCACTAATTTTTCGATAAGTGAACTTTTTTTCGCTCAGCAAGGTAAATGTGTAATCAATATTCTTTGTTTTTAATAAATTTTTTTCTTAACTGGAGCCTTTGCTAACTGAGGTTCTACTGTAAATGTGCTTTTGGGGGTGTCCTGAATAGCCCCTGGGGGGTGTCCTGAGTAGCCCTGCTGTGCGGAAATGACCGCCATTTTTTTTTTTTGAATGAGATAGGCAAAATCTTTCAAATACGTTTTCAAGCCAACACCTGGGTGCAACTTTTATGTAAGTAAAATTTTTTAATACAGTGAATATTTTTTTACTACAGACCTTAGCATAAGTAACTTTTCAAAATATTGTTTTTTACCATTTTTTTCAGGAATTTTTCAAAGCTAGTGAATGTAGTATTTTTGAACTTCCTTTATACTACATAGATAGGAAAAATGTTGACGTTTACACCACTATATTTAGTTTTGCAATATTCCAATTAGTTTTGCTACTAAAACAGTTTTACGCCATGTCGGAGGACTGTCCCGAGTTACCCCGCCCGTCCCGAGTAGCCCCGGTTGATGGTACGCAATCAGTGCGTGAGGTATCTGCATTAACTGCAGATAAAGCTCCCAAACTTTGAGACGATAATTGCGTGAAAACTTTACATGATATATTGTGAGCCTTCTAAAGTTTTAATAATCAAGAAATCACAAGGTTCACAGAATCTAAAGGTTTGAATGCTAAATTGTTGATTGCAGGACTCCATTTTAATCAGTCAACTGAGTCAAGTGTCATGTATTGCCTTTTCTTCAAGAAGTTTCTCCGATTGCCGATGAGTTTATCCTCGATTTGAAAGCTGATGTAAAGAATAGGTGCAATAAATGTTTTTTATATTTAATTTGAAACCATTATGTTAAACCTAACCTGCAAGGACTCTTGATTGTCTCTCCTACTACAGTGAGCGCCAGTTTACTGAGGCATCCCAGTAGCCAGGATGTTAGGCAGACCAAGAACCTGGTAGCCTGGATGTTAGGCAATACAGCAAAAGTACAGTAAAATTGGATGTACTTTGAACGTGATTAGAATGACGTTCCGTTAATTTTCTTTTCTACTTTTCTTTTTAGTCTCAATGTAGTGATTGCAACCAAAACTATGCTTATCGATATAGGGGGTTATGACGACAAGTATTTATATTTATTTCAATACAACCGGTTATTTCAATACCTAATTTGATCTCATCAATCGCATGAGTGAACTTTTCTCTCGATAGAGTTTTAATAAGCTATTTACTGTCAGGTTGGTAATTTCTGGACATTGTCCGAGTGGTCAATAGGTTGCGATGGAAGGTTCTCTATACTGGCAGCTATGACTTGGCAAGGAGAATGACACACACATTTATCTCCGACCTCATATACTAAAAAAAAGAAGTACCCTACGCCTAGATACAGAGCTAGGAACGGTGAGAATACGAGTACACAGGTTTACTTGTCGAAAGAGATCCTATTCTATAACAAGCTGTTCATGAGACAACAGAATTAGACAATATTACTAACAGACCCAGAATTATAAATTGAAACTAAATCAGCGATGTAAACAAAGGTGGCTAAACGGCCCTGCTAGTATCTCAAATTTTCACAGATGTACATCACCAAGATCTGTAGAAGCGACCCAGTCCATTACGAATCTGGCGGTGAAGTCCGGCGTGAACCCAGTTCTCCACAGTGCTCCCGTAGTGTTCCTCAATGACGACCCTCAAAGTTGCGTATGGCTATAATATAGCTGCTGACGGCCAGATCGTGGTAGTTCTCTGTAGTTTGTAGGCCGGCTTCCAGATACTTTCTTAGCAGCCGTTTAGTCGTAGCTCCGTTTATTTGACCACTCTGGTGGATCTCTTCGCCGGTCGGTTATTCTTCTTCAGGAATAACTATCCTCGTCGATAACGTAGTGCTCAGATAGCTCCCCTGAGCAGGACTTTGTCAATTAGAAAAAACGGCGTGCTAGAATAGTCTCTTCTGAACAATACTTCGAGGTTCACAATATTCGGTAAACGGCGTGTTAAAAATATTCTCTTCTGAACAGTACTTCGAGGCTCACAATATTCGGTACGGATCTCCCAGCTATCTCCTTCGTCGCGATTACTTGCAACAAAATCTTCAATGGTTATAGTTATATTCTCCTATACTAATCAAATGACAAGACACAAGAGTAAATAGCATTTCCTTCTGTAGATCCCTCTTGCTTACCCGTGAGTAATGCGCACAATTAACAATCTTGGGACATTCACTGTGTTTCTTGACATAACCTTCATGCCAATTTCCGAGGCCGATTTCTGACAGCCTACAAACCTGAGACTGTTTCTAGTTGCCTGAAACGTTTTTTCAAGGTGGAACACTTTTTTTTAAAGTGAACCACTAATTTTAGAATTCCACCCTGGTTTAATGCAAATTCCAATATTTTCCATAATCTGAAATGAAATTCCAGTAGGGTAAACGCGGTATATTCCGACATTGTAGGTAATTCCATCACTTCTCTAGTTTTTCCTTTATATTAAGCTTTGTTTTAGTTCCATGCGTTCATTGTTGGTTGAAATGGTGACGTCATACATTTGCGTGTCAAAATACTGCAAAAACACTAGGTCTTGGCCATCTAGTGGGAAAATATTGAGATCCAAAGAGAGACAATGCATGCCACCTGGTGAGATCATCGAAAAATGTGTCAAATTTGACAGTTGACCTTGCTCTACCAAATAGTGAATAACTGTTTTTATAGGAAGAATATTATGGTTTGAGACTTTTAAATATGTCTCTGTCTCTGTGAATATATTAGGAATCCTTTAAGTAAACTTGTATTTGCTGATTTCAAGTCGTAAATAAATTAATAGATGATTAAGTTGAGTGATGGATTTAGACCCATCAAAACTAAATCCGACACAACTTGAATTGGACACACACAGATCGTTCCAAGCTTTGTACAAAAATTGAAATTTGCTTAATTAAAAGCCTAATAGCTGTTAATTAAAACGTAATTAAGTAGTGTTCAATATTCGTTAGTGTTCTAATTCAANTTATTTACTTATATCAACTTCGAAACTGTACATATTTTAAAATTGAGTTGTTATGAGACCATAACTGAGAAAATGTTGCTCAATGGGTTAGTCCAGTCGTAAATGAGACTTTCGTTATTCCCTTCCCCCCCCCCCCCGCTGAGCCGGACCGGTCGATGCTCTTGCAAACGCATAAGTACTCACAATAATTCCCTGCCACCATGGCGTTTACCCTACTTTTTAGACCTGGAAAATGAAAAATTATATTCCAGCCTTCCAGGACATTCCAGATTTTCCATGATTGGTACGCACCCTATGACCCTAGTCCCTAGTGCAGTAAGTGCACAATCAGGTCCCAAGATTTTAATTGTATTAAAAATTCACTACATTGGAGCCACAAGATTTCAAAAACAAGTTAGCCTAGGAAAATTCCAGTCCTGTTTAAATTCACAACACCCAATTTTATTTTGCAATTTTTGAAAACCACAAATAAAACAATATTTTGTACCCATATTTTCTTAATTTTGTTTGATATTCTTGATTTAGCCTCATTCTATTCAAGCTCAATAACTCAATCAATCACCTAAGGAAATCAAAGGTTTGTTTTTTAATTTGAGTAATTTTCCTATTTAAAAAATAAACATAATTGCTGAAGGTGAAGGAATCAATTCAAATGAACACTGATGAACAGAGATTTTGCATCAGTGTACCTACCAAAATTTATAAGCTGAGCAGGGCACAAAAATTTTGTCCCAATTTGAACCCAGAAATGGTGATGCCGTGATGGTCTGTCAAGTCGGTTGAACAGTTGAGGTTATGATTGATTACTTCGTCTCAAAATAAGCGCCAGCTTACCTTTCCGAGAAACTTTCCACGATAATAAGTTCTACCAGAAGTAGTATCAGTTATAATTTGAGGTAATTCTTTTTTTGGTTCTTCTTTACCATGCGAAGACATTTTGAAATTATTTTCTAAACGTTATTGCTAGAACAACCATTTGCACACTAAACATCCCTGGGAGTTTGAACTTGGGAGGGAAGGGTTTGCATGTTGCCCCGATGCTGCGAATAATCCCCTAAAATCAAGGGTTTTAATTCATCTCAGAAATAGATGAAGCAATTACGTAAAATTTTCAAAGTCTACTTTTTACAGGAAATTTTTTACCGATATTTTTTTAAATAAAGATTTAAATTTACTATTGATATTACTTTTAAGCTTAAATTACTTCAAGATTCTGTTATGGGATGACCTATTTTCGCCAGCACAACTTCGGTTGCAGGGACGTCGTCATTTAGAATAACTTCAACACTTTTGCGTATGTGAGCACTATTAAACTTGTGGTGATAATTATATCTACCAGGGTAACTTATAACATTCTCGGGTCTGTTAAGGATTTGTTAATATAATCTAGGTCTGGTTCATGGTACCAGAATTTATTTTCAATGCCTTGGCGAACACTCGCACAATTATGCAGCCAACCACATAAAAAATTTCGCGATACAGACGATTTACCTAATGACTTAGGTATTTTGGTTCAATATATAATTTAGTTGTTTGTTGCTTCTCTAATACCAAGTTTCTGATTCACACAAAGACATGATCGATAAGAGGAAGACATATAAAGAAATGTTAATTCCAAAGGCGCGTTGCTGCCGTTGCGGTCTTGTAAAATATTACAGATACGATGATTATCCGATGCAAATGAATTAAAAATAAACTCTGTTAATGATACTCTATGATCGCTAGATCGGTATCAATAACTCCACATTGAGTAATGAGTATGTGTAATTTCAATAATCCGTCTACTTTTTATTATTCCGGTTTTCAACTATTTTACACAAATGTTATTTCAGTGCTTACTCTTTACCAAGATAGCGGCTCCTATACTTATCGTTATTGTAGCTATAGCCTATACCGAACCAATTTCGCCCATATAACTTAAACCCAAAGAAATGTAAATGGTACGATTAATTTTCTGGGTGGAATTTTTTTTTAGACATTTATACACTTTTTCCGCCTATAGACTGTAAAACTTTTCATAACTAAAAAAATACTTCGAACTCTCCTGGAAACAAAATGAATACACGTTTCAATACTTCACTATTTCGTTTAACTGAAACGCTTGCGAGAATGCAAGGCGCGAACATTAGTGCCAATGGAATAATATATACACTATCATATTTATTACGTCGATGACGTTCGCGTGAATGCTGTAAATGATTACCTAGATTAATATGAAACAATTATGAACGTTCAATATCAAAATCTTAGGAAGAGGAAACACAAGAACATCCCACAGTACTCGAGCTGTCCCAACGAGTCCATGGTGCATCACTTGCAAGTTGCAAAACTACACGCAAGTTAGGCGGGAGTGGGGAACAGCGTCTGATGCACACACACTCGTCCATGGTTGAATGATTATACTTATTTATTCAACCATTATTATTGAGTGTACTGCTTATTGGTTATACTATTATAATCAATGCGCTTAATAGTTCAACCATGCACACGTCTGGCTGTCGCACTCATACACACGTCTCAATAAATATAAACTGGCTCAAGAATTATTGACAGTAATTTAATCCAAATGCCACATATCATCCACACCAAGCAGCTGCGATGCATGTAAAGATCATATCACATAATTTGTAAAATTCTAAGTTCCTAAAGTACTTGTGTAGAGTATATTATTTTCTAGCTGCATGGTTGTCATACGCAGTTCATCTGCTGTTGTTTTTCTCGATTTCGATTCTGGCGCTCGACTAACCTGTTAATGGATATATTTGGCACGTGTTTTAAAATTTAAATTACGATTTTAATATTTTCACGGGATTATGTGTCCCAATATTTGTTCGAAATAAACGATTCCGCTTAGCTGTATTCCTTTGTGAAATAATAATCTTATGTGGAGATTTTATATAGATGTGATATTAGCAGATATCAATTTTTACAGGGAAAGACCACACAGCGTGTACTCAAATTCTTTTGAAAGGAATTCACGTTACATACATTTATAATTTTTTCATTCCAAGGTTTCGATGATAATAATCTCTTTCATATACTGCTAGCAAGAATTACACGATAAATTGTCGATTTTTACTTGAAACTGCTGCATAAGGTTCGACAAACTTTATTTTAAAATAAAATTTCATAATCAGTGACGCTTGCTTCTTTCATATAAAGAGGCCTTACTTAAAATGCTGGCTTCGCAACAGAGGTACATCCCACCCAAACTAGTTCAACCATGCCTCCATCAAACATCTGACGTTGATTTATCTTTTTTTTTAATTTTACTAGTAATTTTTTGAAATACTAGTCAAAATTAGCTTAATTTTGACAACGTAGTTCAAAATTAATTGGCCTGGAGGACCATAAAGAGTAGAAAGGATAGAATTATTTGGACTACATTATTTTCACAAACGCACTGCTAAATGTGGAAACCGAATCTTGCCGGCACTGCCTATAGAAGGTTGCCAAGCTCAAACCGCCGTGAATTTGGCGAAAACCGAAAATGCAGCCGTTTAGCATTTTTAACTTCCCAGTGCTCCATGGCAAGACCAAGTTCTACCGTCCTAACCATGAGAAAAAAAAATCAACCGTTAAAGTTCGAATTATAAACTTATGCCTCATAGTACGACAGAGTTCCATTTTTCTTACGAGTTTGTTACTCAAAATTTAAAGTGATCGCCTGACCACGCGGCAAACAATCCTGAGCTATCCACGCGATACTCATAAATTAAAAAAGACAAATAAAATAAAAAAGACACACAAAGTAGTTTATTGTTTGAGGTCGAGGGAAGCCTTGTCCTTTCTGCCGATGACTCGCACGCCCTCCTTGTTGAACCTCCCCCCTAGGGAGCCCCAGCCTGGCACGTCGTTGGCGTCGCGCTTGCGACGAACGCGGCGCTTCTTCTTCACCAGCTGTCGTCGAGACAAGTGTTTATTAATTATAAATTCAGCGAGGACGTTAAATTTAAATTTGTAATGCATTTGGTAAATGCATTCTGTATAGATAATAAGAGTCTATATTACTATTGCAATGAGTACGAGAATACATTCTGTATAGAAAAGAAGAGTCTATAGTACGTATTGCAATGGGTACGAGAATACATTCTGTATAGAAAAGAAGAGTCTATAGTACGTATTGCAATGTGTACGAGAATACATTCTGTATAGAAAAGAAGAGTCTATAGTACGTATTGCAGTGAGTACATACTTGTACAAAATGTATAAGAAAGATTAGCCGATAGTAGGAAGTGCATCTTCTACACAGACGTATATCAAAAGCATAGTTTCAGAATTTTACATAGATGAGCAAATAGAAAGATAAACAAATGCACAAAATACTCATCAATGCATCCACATCAAGGACCATGAGTGAGAAACAGTATTGTAAATGGGAATATGAATACATGCATGAAATAGAACATTTATCAACAATGTTTGAATATCTTGCTTCCGATACAGTTAGGCAAAAGTTGTTCTTTAATGCAAGTTTGAGACAAGAGAATGCACTGTAGCAAAAATTTTCTTCTTGGTTAATCCCATATCTTTTATTGCATCATAATTTGGTGATAGTAATTCCAAGTTGATTCGAGTAAACTAATTGAAAAATCTGTATAATGAGGATAGAATGCTGGTAAGCCTAAAATAAATAGTGATATTTCCCAAGAATTTATGTGACAGAGCAGGACTCAAATGGTTGTAAATAAAAACTCACATCTCGCATGCCGGTATCAAGTAGCGTTTGTTTCTTCTCTTGCTCAGACGCCTTCTCGCTCTTCTTTTGTTCCATGTATAACTTGTAGTTCACAAACTGGGGAAGCACAAAAAGTTATTATCCTAATTGAAAGATGATAAACCACCACTTTGCAAAAACAGGATAAAATTGCGTTCCAAAATACTACCAAGTCTCTTTTTGATTTGTATCACTAACGCTTTCCAAACAGAAGTGAACAAATTTTTGATGTAATAATTCAACTATCCAGTCTAATCAAAACATATATATATACTGAAACCTATATGGTATATATATCCATACAACACATATATACACATTCACAGTCCTAGCCGCCCTCGATTAGCAATCAAACTTCATTCTACTCAATCCCTCATGATAAGACAACACGAACCGGTTGATTGCCGTCAATCTATCCTTTGATTGTCTTCCTCCTATCGAGCAAATAAACTCACCGGTTTCTTTACTTTAGATCCCCCCAGCTTCTCTATTTTCTTAAGCATATGGAGTTATTGCCGTCAATCTATCCTTTGATTGTCTTCCTCCTATCGAGCAAATAAACTCACCGGTTTCTTTACTTTAGATCCGCCCAGCTTCTCTATTTTCTTGAGCATGTTGAGCGTTCGAGTGGCAGGGTCGAGAGTCTTGCTGATCACCTCCGTGTTGAGCCGACGCTTGATGCTGCGCAGTTCTTCCAGGTGTTGTTCCTGGTGGTACAAGGTAATAGAATGGATATAACAACAAGGATAATATAACTTCTATAACAACCGTCTAAGTCTTAAGAATAATATGAGATATAACAACAAAAATAATGTAACTTCTATAACGACCATTAAGAATAATATCAATTCTAAGCTGCTATGGCTGACAGCCATTTAATTAGAAACAAGTTTAAGACGTAAATATCTAGAATGAAGCTTTTTGGTGGAGAAGTGAGGAAAGTATGCAAATATGAGCATGTTAGATGGCAATTTTGTGACAAAGTGGAAATAACTTTTATGGAATCATGGAGAAAGCATATATATAAAAAGTAAATATTGTGTCCATTCATTCCATAACATTTTTTTAACTTTTATCATTGCTATTAGAATTATTGGCAAGTTGAAAGAGAAAGATACAATACAAAACATGCCAGGAATGACGAGAAGGTAAAAATCAACAATTTTAAAGCACTTGCCTTCATTTCACGCCTCAGTTGAATCTTTGCTTCTTCTTCTGGTGTTAAAGCCTTTTCCCCATCTTTGAGAACAGTTTTAAGCTGCTTACTTTTCTTATTTTCTTTCTTGTTAATAGGTTTCTCTATGGATGAAGGAATGGCTACACGTTTTTCAGAATAATCATAAACTGTGAGTACTTTATCACTGCCTGGACATTTCTTGAGGTACACTTGGCAATTGGGAATAGGTTTTGGTTGAGGCAGTTTTGCAAGTTCCCTCTTATCACGCATCTTTTTGCTCTCCAAGTCCGCCCAGTTCAGATCTGAAAAAAATAGTGAAGTTTTAATATTGAAACATGATGTGTAAACCTTCTGGAGTAAATTTTTAAATATTCTCAATAAATAAAATGAAAATGATGAAGATAGATGCAAGACATACGTAATTGCTCACTTTACTCGATTATATATGCCATGAGTTATTCATAAATTAGTTGATGGCTACAGAGTCCAGAGTTCAATAATATAACTATAAAATTTTCATTATTTGAATGATAGCCAGGAAAGGACTAATTACAGGAAGGCTCTCCAGAAAACATAGCAATTAATACTTATTATAAAAAAGTTGAGGAAGCTTTTACCTAATTTTTCTACAATTTTATGTACATGTGCAGGATAGCGAGATTTGATAATTTCTATATCTTCAGAAGATAAATTTGTTTCTTCTTTCTTAGATTTTTTCTTCTTTGGAGCACATGATGAAGACTCCTGAGCATATGGTGACTTTATATTGCCAGTATTTTTCTTCTTGCTTCCTCTTTTTCTTTTCTTGTTATTATGACTAGAATTTTCAATGCAATTTCCCTCTGATTTCTTCTCGATTGTTGACTTGTTGGACATTGTTTTTACATTAGATTCTGTTGATTTCACATTAAGATTTTGTTTAGAAATTAGATTTTGTTTATCTGAAGAAAAAGAATTGGCTTTAATGTTTACAAGCGATTTGAATGTTTGACTGTTTTCATTCTCTGAAGGTATACTTTCCTCTTCATCTGAGATGTCACTTTCATCAAAGGCATCAGATACATCAGTGTCATCCTCAGGAATAGAGGATACTATTTTAAAACCATCATCTGTGTATTTATCATCTTTTGTAGCATTAGAATTAGGAGGTTCATCTATTTCCGAGGTTGATTCTTCTCCGTCAGGCTCAATGTCAGACTCGAATGCATCACTAATATCGGAATCATCATCTGCAAGGTCTTCTTCAGAAATTATTTTGAAGCCATCACTCGTCATCTTCTTTTCATCGCCTTTCTTGTTCTGTGATTTTTGTTGTAAATGGCTGGATTGCTCCTTGGTTTTTTTCTTGGGCAAATCTGCAATAGAAGTGAATATTAATAAATTAATTTTCTATGACATCAATTTGATTTTATTAATAACAATTATACTACTGTAATTGATATGCTTACTCTCCTGAATATTTCAATATTTACAGTAGTAAATTGTATCAAAATCAACACTTTTCTAGCTAGAAAACTCATCAAAAACCATATTCACACAAATGGCAAGATTAGTATTAGATGGCAGGATTGTTTTTAAACATGTACAATTAATATGGCAAGATATGTATATATATTATCAACTGTGTCTAATTGTTTAAAATCATGGTGTCATTTGTAAAAAAAAAATTGCTGTCATCTGAAAAAAATCATAAAACTTTTCACTATCAACAGTTGTTCTAACTTGTTTTCTGAAATGAGATGACTAAATTAGAATCTAAAAATAAATTTGGGGTTCCAATCCATGCTAGAGCTGAAAGTAACAGTGTAATAATTACACTGTTACTTTCAGCTCTTTCAAATTCTTGTCAACAACGGGTATGCAAACAAAACAATTGACAAAGAAATTTCAAATATCAGAGCAAGTCAAATCCGAACAGATGAATCCACATCAAGAGGTTGCGTCACCAGAATCTACTATCAAAATCAAATGAACAGCGGTCATATGACTGACGAACGAGTCCTTAATTAAATTGTGCAAAATAACATCAGCTGCACAACAGCAACTTCTTCATAGTGGAAAACAAAGGTGCAAGTTGACTTTTTCAATATAAATGTGAATATGAGTTGTTTAGATTCTTCAATTTTGAGTCCTATGAGTAGACCAGTTCATATCATGGATACCAACTTTATTTTTGAACACAAAGATATTTAATAAAATTTTAAACTAGATCAGAAAATTAAAAATCAACAGATATAAAAAATTCATTTGCCACTGGTAGGATATTTTTGTAGCCTGGTTATAGTAGAACAATGAAATGAGAGCGCAAATATATAATTGTATTTAGGACTTATAGGAAGGTAAGTTACCTATAAGTCCTAAATACAAAATACAATTATATATTTTGCACTCTCATTTCATTGTAACCTAGTCCTAAGCTAAGGTAACAAGTTGGAACTTGGATCCAAATCATATACATTAACATGGTATACCAAAATGCAATCACTGTGTATAGTTAAAAACTTAAAAACCAAAATCATTTCAACATCTAAACAAATACATTTTCATGATTTCATCAATTGTTTGATCCTAAGGCTTATGTAAAAATCTGCTTATCTTAGAAGAGAGGATCATGATGATTAAGAACACATTTTATGTTCTCAATATCAACATTTAACAAATTGCTGCAAATGGGAAGACAATTTGACAAAGAGCTGCATGAATGCCCATCACCCAACAATAACATTGGTCCAGTTTCTGGACAACTTCAATAGACTGTCCAGACAACAAAAATTTTTGTAATTAATTTCTTTCTTCATGTACTTTTACATTTACAAGATACTTGTTAAGTTGTACTTGTACATTGTTTTTTGACTTCTAACTGGTACACACTTTCATTAATATTGGGAAGAAATTTATTCCACATGTAGGAATACGGGAATACGTAGGCCTACGCCTAGCTACCTAGCTACATCCTACACTACAGTACCTAATAGGCTACAGTATGACTATGAGTATGCATTAAAGAATAAAGAGTCTCAGTAGTCAGTAGGTTAGGTGTGCTGCATGCATGGGAAATGATGTCAAATTGTCAATATGATTATTATGATGACTTTCTGCATTGATCATCCAGGCATCTACATTACTTGTCAATTTTGTCATTACACACCTGACACCAAACACCATCAGTCCATCATAGCCTACGCCCTACAGCCTACCTACCTGTACGGCTGTACCTAGGTACAGGCACAGCTAGTGTGTTAAGTTCAAGTTTAGGTAAATGCAGACTGCCTCTGCACTGACTGCAGTAGTAATTTCTCACTGTGTCATTCTTATTTTTACTAGTTTAAAAATAATAATAGCATTGACAATTTGAAATTAGATATGCTAAACTAATCTCAATTTATTTTATATAGATTAAATTTACGGTCATTACCTGGGGGTTTTGGAGCACTGAAAAAAGCCTTGAGCAAATATTCTCTTGCCTCATTAAAAGCATCTGCTGAAGCCATGCTGTTAATCTTCCAAATAAAATCAATTCAATTCAAGAGTCAACTCCAGAGTCAAGGCACTTGACAATAGCTTTGATTTCAAAATCAAAACTAGAATGAATGAAGCTAGTTTGCTGTGGTCTCTAATGTCTCTAATGCTAAAAATAAATAAATTACTTAAAAAACTTTAAAAAAAACACGTTTTTCTTGTGGACTAAAAAGTACAAAATAAATTATGGCTCGCCCCAAAAAACGTGTCAGGGAGCGGAACTTTTCTTCAAATGACGGTAGATAAAAAGGCAAGTTTCATATTATTATTTATTTCCACCAAAATTTCAATGTTTAATGCTTCTTCCAACTTGAAAATGAATGTTTGTTGCATTCGAAACGTCGTTAATAAAGAAAAACTACTTCCTGAAACTTGCCTTTTTATCTACCGTCATTTGAAGAAAAGTTCCGCTCCCTGATAATAGAAACCAACGAATTCTCTGGTCATCAATCGCACGTGTGTAAATAAGTAAATCCTGCCATCTAATAACAATATATATATATTTATACTTTGATCAATTAAGCTAATTTAGGCCTCTAATTGCTAGTTTTTATGATTCTATCTGAAATTGTTAGACGAAAATAGCCTGCATGCCAAATTTCAGATCTCTAGAGCAATCAGAAGTGGGCTCATTTTCGTTGTCAATGTTAACAACAAACAAACAAACAAACAAACAAACAAACAAACAAACAAACAAACGCGAAGCTAAGCTAAGAAAAACGTGTTAAAATAGGTACTGGGAACTCCGGCCTCCCGATTCCCAGAGTACGTGGTGCTATTAATATTATATGAAACTAGCTAGGTTGCTACTACAAATTTTCAATTCTCATACAATCATTCATAAAATCGCAGGTTTTGAATTGATGAATGTACTGTTTTATAGCTGAGAACGGAGATACCCTTCGTTTCACGTGTAGTTGTAAATTGAGCCTTCGAGTTCGAAGTTTCGAACTTCGACGTACCCTCAGCAAATTTTGACAAACGCATGCAGAAGAGTTTGCCTTTTAACTGGTAGTTAGTGGAAACGCAAACAATCGATATTTGTCGCGTTCACTATATTCTAAACAGTCGTTGGTCATAATAAACATGTTTTTGAAAGAAAATTGAACTTGTCAAGCGTCTGTAAATGTATTTGTATAATTTCTTTTTATTCCTTGCTTTCTTGCTCTCAAACAACACATTTAACTCTCTTCTCTATTTCTTTGTTCCACTCTTCAACATCCGATACTATCCCAGTTAAGCCCTATGGCCTGTTAATTGTGATGCATTCTAATATCCATAGTCAATATAATCATTCATCACTTAGTCTGTTGTGCATTGAGTTGTAAACGCTCCCATAAGTCCCATTTGCTTATCCTTCACATGTTTCACAGGTACATCTTTCGCGCGCCAAAATTCATCATCCATTCACTGTTGTATCTCAATGTTGCTTTCATCGTTCTCTCTGTAAACGTGCTCCATCCCATATCTCTTCTCAAAGCCAACACTGCAATCCATTAGGGGGCTCCAATTGCCAGTTTGGATATTTTTAGCGCATTTTCTCATTTATGTAAAGAAAAGGCGCTATTGTGCGCGTCATGTCCGTCCGTCCGTGACTCTACGTTTTCGTCGACGAGAAAATGCGCGCTCAGTCACTCACGGCAGTGAGTACCAGTTATATTTTTTTGTTCAACCTCTAGTTTTTCCAGCTCACCATCATTACAAGCGATAACATTCCAGAAGAAGTAGCCACATTCCACAATGCGTTGGCCAAAATTGATTAAGCTGGTCATTTTAGACGAAAGGAACCAAAGTAACGGAAACGGATTTCCTGCGTCGTTCTCAGTCACACAGGACTGAGCGAGTTTATCTTCTCGCCATTCACCACGTAGCTTCTTTCTTATACAAGGTATGCAAAACGCTTTCTAGTTCATTTATGGAACAAATGCCCTATTGTGCTTGTCATGTCCGTCCGTCTGTCCGTGACTTCACGTTTTCGTCGACGGAAAAATGCACTCTCTGTCACTCACTGTGCAGTGAGTACCGAGTTATATATTTTTTTTGTTATCCGAATAATTATAAAATTCCTGAGCTCTACGATCATAAATTTATTACTACCTACGTTTGTATTATTACTTGGTACCGACAATGAACTTCTGAGCAAACCGTGAACATGCGAGGAACATTCAATTATTTTTATCAAAAGTGTAGCTACACAATTTTAATTGACCAATCGAGTGAGACGCGTAATTTCTTAAGGTCAAATGACATTAACGATGGCCATTTCTGAAAATATTACTATACCTAATCGGTGTACAAAAAAATGAAAATGTTAATAAAATATATATATATTGTGACACAATATTTATTAAGCGTTCTGCAGTACACAAAATTTTCAAAAACAACCGGTAAAAGTGAAATAAGGCACCATTAAAAAAATATAAATAAAGCGTTGCGACGAGCTCAGTTGATGAATTAAAACTACCGGGTTTGCAGGCTTCTTTCTAAAATACCAACAGTAGATCCATACATTGTCATAGTTCTTAAATGATCTCAAAACCTTGAAATTGCATAGAAATAAAAAAACATTATATCTGCATAGAAATAAAATTATTATTGTTTTTATATGAAAGCTCGAAATTTTCCACAATTATTATTAATGCAAAACCGAAAGGTGTCAAGTTCAAATGAAACCAATAAACCACTAACCTAGCACAACCATTTCAGTAACATATCCTTTACACTGAACTGAAACATTAGCTAACGACTCATATAAGCTAAAACTTCAACTTTTAACGGAACAAATTGTCTATTCTGTAGCGTGAAAACAAAGTTTGGTTGAAATTACGGTAAACCAAAATATACAAAATATTAATTCGAATTCGTTGCGCTTTACGTTAAATATGATGTATATTCCGTTGTGCGTTAAAATTCGTCATTCGATTTATCAACAGCTAAATCAATAAACGTTAAAAATTATTTGTTATAAAAATGGCTTTTAGAGCGCAGCTGCATTGAATTGTTATTTTAAATTGACCAATATTACGAGGTCTCAAAATATTGCGTTTTTTCTGAATTAAATACAATGGTTACAATTTACGTGAAAATTTTAGAAGGCAACCTTATTTTTAAAATAACGCACATGTTGTGTCGACCATCAGGGATCGAAGAGTGTACCAAATTCAACAACCGTAATATATAGTGAACATCGAAATCACTTTTAATGGTAGCAGTGAACGAAGAAAATGGTGCAAAGAATACCTATACGAGCCTCAATGGTGGTCAACTACTCCATGGTTGACATCAGACCAATTTAAATTGCAGTGGTTTACCTCAATAATCAAAGTGATAAAAGCAGGCACAATCTACCTAATATTATGGGAAAATGATAGATTCAAAAAAATTTTTGCAATAAACAAATTTCAAGTGACAATAAAAGCTACACGAGGATCTAAAAGAATCTCAGGGTTGAAATTCCTGGCCAGCATCAGGTGTAAATTTAATACCGCTTAAAAGCAATAAAAATCAAGAATAATCAATGAACGTATATCATTTATATCATCCGGGTAGTATGTTTATCATGGTTGCTGTGGAATGTCGAGTACAGGAATCGCTTTGGGATCACGTAAGGCAGAACGTTATAGGCCTACTAAGTTAAAAGTATTTGAGTGTTCACTTAAATGATAAAAATTAGAGGTGAATTAAATAGACTACATACATACATGCTACAGTTCGACAATCCTGTCGAGTAATTGTATTCATTCATTTTAATACAATTATGTAATAATGAATGAAACAATCAATACAGTACTAATGTGAAAAGAGCAACGGGATTACGTCGACAGTGGACGGAATTCGACCGTTTCATACAGCAGCTGCAACGTGTTACGAAGACTTCTAAACTTTCCCTCTGTGTTGATTTAACGTATATCTTATAGGTCAACATGATACACTATTACAAAATTTCCTGACTTTCCAACGATAGTGACCGTAGCAGTTCTTTTAGGGTTATAAAATCTCAACAACTAATCTGTTATCAAAACGAATATCCTGGTACCAGATTTTCGAACTTTCCACCACTATTATAACACTATTTTGCGGGTCTGCATCATCTTGGTTACACAATAAGAATATATTAATCTTGTGATACTTCAAATCGCTCTTGAAATCTGGCTTATTAGAAGCACCAAGAATGAGTTCAATAAGAAAAATTTATCAATTGTGATGTGGCCAGCATGAGTGAAATTAATTATTCTAACATTGAGTGATTTGAGTCCACCTTAATATTTCCTTATTCAAAATCCCTAAGATATTGAAAGTCGCCATCATAGATTCTTCACTAGGAAAACACTTGCATCTTAAAAATGGATATGAGGCATAAGAAAAGCAACTAAAACGCGAAAAATTTGACATTCTAAATATAAACATCCATAGGCACTTTAAATGAGTAACTAGCAGCAGTGTAGGCAAAAAACATAAAAATTTGTTAAACAGGCACATAATAAAACTTGAGACAAGCTAGAGTCGCGTCACTCTTTTTTCTTGGTCGCAGGATAAGCAACATCATCGCTGGATATCTCGCTAGCTGATGACCTCACGTCCGAAATGTGGTCGGATGAAAACTTTCTAGCTATAACCTGCAGGATGTTGTACGTCCAAATGAGATGCATAAAAAATATCGACAATATCAAGCCGTTGAACAAATAGTAGACGGGATAAAACTTGTCTTCTTGCACGTGAGCTTCAAATAACGTGCTGCGTATGAGACGTAGTGGGAAAATACCTAACCTTGTGACGATCCATAAGATGACAAATACGACAAACCACTTGTCCATGAGAGAAGGTCTCTTGCAATAGCCGCAGATTTTTGCAATCAGCAATGGAATATCAGCGCACTCGTGCAAAAAGAGAATTAGCGAGCCTATCCTCACGAAATTACAAACCCAAGACAAAGATGTTAGCAGAATTGTAACGATGTGATGACAAAGCATATGCGCAGAGTCGTGTCTGCGAGGTTGCATGAAGTGCGTTGCTGTCTGACACCAATAGAAGCCTAAGGCGACCATGTAATACCACCACAGTTCCGATTGTGGAAACTGCATCGGAAAACTGTACCAACAATGTCTGACATCATAGAGCCACGGTTTATCGTGTAGTACCACGATGCCAGTAATGCAAAAGCCTACGTAGTATACGAGCTGCCAGGCACAGTCGATGTACTTTTCCATGGTAGTTGCCTGTTGGGATACGGTTTTCTGGCGCAGCCAACGGTCTACTTGGCGATTGGTCCAGCCTAGCTTTTTGGCGTGCTCTTCGATGACAGGATGAGGAGCCCTAGACCTGAACTTCTTGTAGACTTGGTCTAGGATTGAGTTGTGAGGAGGATGTCTGTAAGGCTGAGAACGAATTTTAAGTCTCTTCCCTAAGGGTACGAAGACAAACGGAATCAAAATACAATATTTTAGAAACACGCAAAATCCAGCGAAAATAAAAGGATATACCCACAGATCTCCAGAGTTTGGAAAAGGTTTGTTGGTTTTCTGAGGGTCAAGGTCGTCCCATGAATAACCTGTAGGAAGCCAAAAGTTTTTATCCCAAAATGCGATGTAAAGATCCATGATGATTGAATGTGTAGTGTCGCCAGAAGCGACCAGCAATACCAAAACCCAGAAATATGTTCTTCAAGGTAATTAAAACAATGTTCTGAATATGTGTTCTTGAGAAAAACTCCAAAATAGTCGTGACGGCCTAATAAAATTTTAAGCTAAGCATTAAGTCACGAGAGGAAGTGACGAGAAATTGATTGGTATCTACAAATAAAATAATTGTACAACAGTATTTTACGAACACTTCTGTCAAATATCTTCTTCGACGATGTAGTAAGCAAGTTAGTTCACCATTAAGTTTTCATCTTCATTAGTCTTGATTTAAGCTTCTATTGAAGGTTTCCCGCTATGATCAATGGAGTCTGTCATGAAAGAATAAAATTTCCAGATGTGTGGAAGGCTAGATAGGAGAAGTCGTCATCCTTCGAAGCTGACAGACGCCGAAAAATTTGCCGCATTAAAAGCATCTGAGGACAAAAATAACGAAAGTCAAATGCATTGAATGGAATTGTGATTTTTGTGTACAAATAACAGAAATACAAGTAGTTTCTATTAATATTATGGCAGATAATTGGTAAAATTTCTATTTGGAATTACAAAGATTTTCATCATTATATGCCTCTTCATGACAATAAACAGAGAACGTTAGACGGAGAAATATCAAGACGTAAATTGAATGCATTGAATTTTTATAACTAAAATAATGGATACCATCCAGGGCTTACACTTACTCAAAATTTTCAGTGAAAATTCTTCATGGAAATACGGAATTCAAGTTCATATTAAATTCAGATCTTGTGAGTGATGACACGGTTGGAGTAAGTCTTCTGAAGCGAGTGTGGCAGCGCAACAATTGAAGTTGAATTGAAGTTTTGCAGGAGTTGATAAATGACGTGGTTTACAATCACACAAGATCCTGCGAAAAAACAATATTAAAGTTAGTGTTGCTTTATGAATAAAACCACGAGTGGAAATATGAATTGAACTACAACCGGAATGATAGAAACGTTATCATGAGTCGAATTTAGAGGCGATTAATATAGGTTTTTGAGAAGAATGAATAATTGAATCAAGATCGGCATTACGCAAAATATTGTGAGCAGAATATTATGAGAAAATATTTTTAGTTTTCAACATAATATTACAGTGAATTTCATTGCGATAAGAATAATTAGCAGAATAGTTAAAAATCTTTAAACCGCCTCCGCCCATTGTAGTGACAGGTTACTATTTATTTATCTGAGGTAGTAAACTATTAAACTAATTGCAATAATTCATTAAACTCATTTTATAACATTATATGTGTTATATTAATAATATTTAATAATAGTTATAATTAATAATAATAATAATAATAATATTAATGTAATATTAATATTAAATTATATATGTTGTAATCATATTATAACATTATAAGTCATAAATCATTTTATTGCACGAGTCATTAAACTAATTTCATTAAGAGTCACTGGAATATCAGCTACCTATACAATATCTGTAATATCAGTAAATATATGTAATATCAATTGAAGAGTTATAACAAATATTTCTAAATAAATGTAAGCAGTTATGCTTTCGAATTACAACACGATTCAACTTAAAGATAAACGCCATTCGTAGAATAATTCAACGATTAAATCGTGAAACGTCAATTCAAAAGAAGCTTTATTAGCAGACGGCACCGTTTAAGATATTAAGTTGAGAAGCCAGACAATTTAGGTTCAGAGGACCATAGAAAAATCTCCCTACATCTTAAATATTACAGACACATATTTTACGTTTCACATTATAGGATAAATTCCTGATACGCTGTCTTTAGAGACAAGCAATATATAATTTTGTAAGCTCCACGTATGGAACCGCCCGTACCATTTCTCAACTTACCATACAATCCAAAAATATAAGCTCCATAAGAAATGTTTCAGTACAAAATCCAAAAATGATTCGTAAAACTAATAAATAATATTGTTAGTACAAATGCACTAACTAAAAATAAATGAAAGACATACTAAAGTAAACACTTGAGAAGCATCTATGTAAGAGCGCTCAGCATTGTAACGAAGTGACTGCACAACGATTACGCTGGTGATTGATTGTGAGATAAACGCTCGTTATCTCTCCACTATCTCGTATGACTGTTCGAGAGCATCTCGTCTCGCTCATGGGAACGCATGGAGTTGGTCAGCATTATTTCATGCGCATGTTCATTTAAGCGCATGGTTTTAAAATACATAAAATTTTCAGAGTACTGTTTATGTGAAGGTACGTGCAACAAGGATAATTCCAGGCTTGAAAGGCAGGTCCTACAGTATGAGGAAAGATTAAAGATTATGAAGCTTCCAAGCCTCAGTTATCGACGTCTGCGTGGGGAACTCATTGAAGTATACAAATATACTCATGGCTTATACAAGGTCCCAGAAGGATTAGTAGAATTTAAAACAAGAACCAACACCAGGGGCCACGGCTGTAATCTAAAAAAACTGCGTTGTAACACATCCATGCGACAACATTTCTTCTCGCTTCGAGTCACCGACATGTGGAATAGCCTCCCCGATTACATCGTTGGCGCTCGAAGTATACATGAACGCTTTCAAGAACAGACTAGATAAAGCTATGGGAAAATATATGTTCAGATTTGAAATGCCTAGCACCATATCGAACCCGGTGGAAGTCTAGTAGCAATTTCAAACTATCGTCAGTCCTGAAAAGATCCTGTCAAATGACACGATTTTAGATCTTCTGTGAACAAGGCACGAAAAGTAAAAGTATCGGCGACAGGCCACATCAGGCCTACACTTCAGCGCCGACAGCACTATGTTATGTTATGTTAATTACCTGTACCTACACACACATATATAATTAAGAACGGTGTACCATGTTGCACTACATGCACCATATTTCACTACATGCCACGCCCCATATCAACCACATGCACAGCACACTAAGTAATCGATCAGCGGACGGTCGATGCAGCAGGTGAGGTCAGAAATAAATTGCTGGGCCACGCACTCACAAAACCTGATGGGTCAAATTGTCAAAAAAAAAACACTTGCTGCGTGTAACACTGATACGTCCTTCTCTTGGGCTGAACTGGGTGCTGATGACCGACATAAGGGCAATAATGCATCGCTATTTGTTCAAAGTCTCATTGATTTTTCTGGGTGAGGTCAGAAATAATATGCACGGCGACACGCCCCCCTCTCCTACGACACCCCCCCCCACATGCTGGACTATATTTAGGAGCATTTTTGTATGCTAAGTTAAACGTGTGGGTACGGAAGTTATGCTAATACGCTTGTCACTGTCACTACACATTGATTGATACGGTCGCTACTGACGCTACATATTGATTGACACTGTAGCTACAGATTGATTAACACGGTCGCTACTGACGCTACATATTGATGGACACTGTCACTGCTTATTGATTGACACTGTCGCTACATTTTGACACATATCTGTAGCTACATATTATGTAGCTATAATTTACATATATATGTAATCTACATTTAATGTAGCTGCATATTGATTGACACTGTCACTACATATTGATTGACACGGTCGCTACATATTGATTGACACTCTCGCTACATATTGATTGACACTGTCGCTACATAGTGATTGACACGGTCGCTACATATTGATTGACACTGTCGCTACATATTGATTGACACTCTCACTACATATTGATTGACACTGTCGCTACATATTGATTGACACTGTCGCTACATTTGATTGACACTGTCGCTACATATTGATTGACACTGTCGCTACATATTGATTGACACTGTCACTACATTTTGATTGACGCGGTCGCTACATATAGATTGAAACTGTCACTACATAGTGATTGACACTGTCGCTACATTTTGATTGACACGGTCGCTACATATTGACATGGTCGCTAGGTATTGATTGACACGATCGCTACATATATGATTGACGATTTTTCTTTCAGTACTTTTGTTAAAAAAACGGGAAATTTTTCAGAACGACGTGAGCACTAATATTGTAACAACTAATTGCTAAAAAAAGGATACGAAAAATAAAGGTACTATTCGGTAAGTGAAAATCTGTACAGCGTTCGCGCCACACCGATTTTAGGCTTCGTTTGATTGAGGTTAAAATGGATCATGAAATACGATAAATTGAATCCCCTGAATTATGCAGCGTTGAAGGTCCATATGCTATGAATGGATAATCTAAGAATAAGCATGTGGTAGAAATAAATCAGACATGTTATTTCAGTTTCATAGTTTAATGTCACGCACAGCTTCATAATTAGACATAATATTATTATGTTAATTATTAATCTTTAATGATTATTTATTATATTAACACGGGAGGGCTTTAGCGCGTACAATAAGGGAATTACTGAATTGACAATAACTGAATAACAATAACATTATATTAACTGAATTAATATAAACATCAAATTAACTGAATAAATAATAACTGCTCAATAAGGAAAAATTCACACATTGCACAGTCGATACGAACACAACCACACACTCGACACAGATGCCAACACAGTGACTACACACCATACACATACTTAACCAACATTAGCGTACATAACTTGTCTATGACATCGATTGTTGCTTAACGACTAACATAAAAAAAGTTAAAAATCAAATTATAATTCTTGACTGAGGCAAGATTAGTGATGTAATTCTTGACTGAGGTAAGATTAGTGATGTAATTCTTGACTGAGGTAAGATTAGTGATAGAATTCTTGACTGAGGCAAGATTAGTGATGTAATTCTTGACTGAGGCAAGATTAGTGATGTAATTCTTGACTGAAGCAAGATTAGTGATGTAATTCTTGACTGAGGTAAGATTATTGATGTAATTTTTGACTGAGGTAAGATTAGTGATGTAATTCTTTACTGAGGTAAGATTAGTGATGTAATTCTTTACTGAGGTAAGATTAGTGATGTAATTCTTGACTGAGGTAAGATTAGTGATGTAATTCGTGACTGAGGCAAGATTAGTGATGCAATTCGTGACTGAAGTAAAATTAGTGGTGATTAAAGTGCAATTTGAGTGATCAGATAAATCTTAAGAGGCCCAAATTAAGTTTTCGATCATTTAAAAAGATTTTAAAGTTTCAACCAAAATGATACCTTGGTTTCTAGGTTTGATGATGCCTTATAGATCCAGGATCGAAATGAAATTGTAATACGCAATAATAAAAATTAAAATCTAAATCATGAAAAAAGCTTTTCATGAATCATGAAAAAGCGTTTCATGAATCATGAAAAAGCTTTTCATGAATCATGAAAAAAGCTCATCATGAATCATGAAAAAAGCTCATCATGAATCATGAAAAAAGCTCATCATGAATCATAAAAAAAGCTTATTATTAATCATGAATAAAGTTTTTTATACAAACACAAGAGCTACTCATGCGTGCATATGCGAACGTCTGCCCTCGTGAGGGCTTTAACGCGTACAATGAGGGAATTACTGAAGCATTCAGCCACATAGACCCAAGGGTCTTATTCAATAATTAGACCCAGACCAGCGCCTGGCTGAGAACCTCTCCCTATACATCAGTCAGCCACATAGACCCAAATGTCTTCAATTAGACCCAGACCAGCGTCTGGCTGAGAACTTCTCCATAGACATCAGTCAGCCACATAGACCCAAATGTCTTCAATTAGACCCAGACCAGCGCCTGGCTAAGAACCTCTCCCTAGTTATCAGTCAGCCACATAGACCCAAATGTCTTCAATTAGACCCAGACCAGCGCCTGGCTAAGAACCTCTCCCTAGACATCAGTCAGCCACATAGACCCAAATGTCTTCAATTAGACCTAGACCAGCGCCTGGCTGAGAACCTCTCCTTATACATCAGTCAGCCACGTAGACCCAAGGGTCTTCAATTGGACCCAGACCAACGCCTGGCTGAGAACCTCTCCCTAGACATCAGTCAGCCACATAGACCCAAATGTCTTCAATTAGACCCAGACCAGCGCCTGGCTGAGAACCTCTCCCTAGACACCAGTCAGAGAAATGAGTGTGACTCTGTCTAAATTTCTATGTACTTTTTTCCTTCGTGTGAGTCATCCTGACCTGTCAGGAGCATATCAGTGCTACGTCAGCACTATAAGCTAGTGTTGTGGTATAAAACTTTGTCGCTATAATGTATAATATTATCCATTAATTTTATAAGTGCACAAGTCAAATACATAGACCTAAAATGCCTTTAATTAGAGTTCAATTAATTGATCTTAAGCGACCAAATACAAATTTCTATCTAAATCTATTGGCCTATTTTGTTGGCTTGAATGCTAAATAACAACAAAATTTACAGGTTAGAAAACAAAGGAAAATAAGTTTATCGAAAAGTTTGCTTGAGTTTCGGCAGTTATGATCTGAAATAGACTCTTTTTAGTGAAAGATTTAAAGTTGAGATAAGTAGTGAACTTTATTGTTTATTCACATTCTTACTGTGGTGCAGGATTAAATATTGAATCGAAGTGGAACGTTGATAACGAGGAATGATAAATAAAGATTCAATCAATATAATCAATCAACTTAAAGGTTGCTGCTGGCAAAAGGCACTTCAGCTCAATAATAGAACAAAAGAGCTAACTTTATGCAAGCAGATTTTTTGCACCAGTGAAGCTTCTAAATCAAGACACGGTGTTTACTGAGCTCCAAATAAATTAAAAAAACTGAAATTTTTTTTATTTGCCAGCGCTACATAAAACAGTTTGTAAGAAGGCCACTTAAATAGGCGTAAGACAGACATTTAAATAGTGTGGAAAGCGGTCATTCAAATAGTGCCCAAGCGATCATTTAAATAGTGCGCAAGGTGACCATTTAAATAGTGTACAAGGCGACCATTTAAATAGTGCACAAGGGGAGCATTTATATGCTGCGCAAGTTAATGTATGGGAAATTACACCTTAACTGAAAGCATGCAAGTCATTTCGGAAAACGAGACGAAAAGAGACACGTTCTGGAGCAGCGCAACGTTATCCCTCTAAAGCCGTATGTCACTCTCCGGATACATAAGTTTCAACTTAAATTATACGTAAACTATTGAATGTAGCAACCTGAGGACGTTTGTACGCAACAGAGAACATTTTAAAGTAACTTTCAACTTAAATTATACGTAAACTATCGAGTGTAGCAACCTGAGGACGTTTGTACGCAACAGAGAACATTTTAAAGTTGTCGTACGTGGCGGCAAATTATACGTAAACTATTGAGTGTAGCAACCTGAGGACGTTTGTACGCAACAGAGAACATTTTAAAGTTGTCGTACGTGGCGGCAAATTATACGTAAACTATTGCGTGTAGCAACCTGAGGACGTTTGTACGCAACAGAGAACATTTTAAAGTTGTCGTACGTGGCGGCAACCATCAGTGCAAGTCATTTTGCGCTCACTAGAACGTCTCCTTTTTGGGAAGTAGGCGCGTGACAATATTGCTCAGGTTACTAATATTATAAATAATACTAAAATTATTATATTGTATTAGTAATATTAATATACTACTAATATTGCTCCGGTTACTCATGTCAGGCGGTACGTATCGAGTTAAAGAGGCGCGCAACGTACGTTCTAGAAATGCGCAGCGATCTAGAGACAAGCAACATTCTAGCGTTGTACAATGTTGTGGAAGATAGTAACGGTTTAAGGCGTACAACGTTCGACCGGCGAGTAACGTTCTAGAGGCATACAACGTTGAGCAAGGAGGTACAGGGCCGAGAAAGGGCATACAACGTTGAGAACGGACGCACAGCTTTGGTGTAAAGACGTACAACGTGTAGCAAGGACTATAACGTTGGGAAAAGACGTCTAACGTAGGATAAGACGTATAACGTAGGATAAGACGTATAACGTAGGATAAGATGTATAACGTAGGATAAGACGTATAACGTAGGATAAGACGTATAAAAAATGGGTAAGCAAGATAGCGTTCGGTAATGCCGTATAACGTCGAGTAAGAAATACAGCGTTGGGTAATGCCGTTTGACGTTGAGAAAGTAGTACAGCGTTGGGTAAGTAGTACAGCGTTGGGTAAGTAGTACAGCGTTGGGTAAGGAGTATAACATTAAGTAAGGACACACGTTAAATGCTCCACGGCAGCTAGTCACGGCACATGCACAGGCAAATTACCAGCATAGCGGGCCACCACACGCGGCGTCACCGTACGAGCTGGACCAGCAAACGGAGCATCACCGACTCGCGTACGCTGTGGCTGTGCTTTCGTTCTTTTTTCTTCTGTTAGAATATAATACAATGGAATAGAATGGAACGGAATGGAAATAGAAATAAAATAGAATAGAGTAGAATAAAATAGAATAGAATAAAATAGAATAGTATAAAATAGAATAGAATAGACTAGAATAGAATACAATACAATAGAATATAACAGAATAAAATAGAATAGAATTGTCGGCACGGAAGAAATAGGCCCATGGCCTGTTGCCGATTTTTGTACTTTTCGTGACTTGATTCACAAGTAAACTTCGTGACTTTTCGTGACTTGATTCCGATGTACTTTTCGAATCAGACCGAAAGCTACAGTACTTTCCTCGTGGTACATTTAGTAATTCATTTTCATGTTTCGAGAGAATTCCAGTTCCTTATTTTGCAATTAATGATTAATATGGTATTTGAATTTCCGTACGATAGACTGCGACAGATATACCGGTGTTTTACAATTTTAATTTTTGTTTCAAGCTCAATTGCAATGAATACTTTCTTACATGGAGTAGAAGCTTCTTTAAAATGTTTTAGTAGAAAGTTGTTACTTTTCCCTTTATATATTGTCACATATACTGATAATTTGAATGCGCTGTAGTCTTATCGAATAGTATTATCCTTAGCTTTAACAGTTAGAATAGAATAGAAGTGTCGGCGCTGAAGAAATAGGCCCATGGCCTCTTGCCGATTCTTGAACTTTTCGTGACTTGATTCACAAGGGATCCGGCCTTTGGAACCCGATCTTTCCATAGCTGACGATTGATTGAGATAGCTGCTGGACTTAATTATTGCCTGGTCCGTAATTTGCTAGGCATTTTAAGACTGAACATATGCTCCTGCATAGCTTCGTCTAGTCTGTTTTTGAAGATGTTCATACTCGGAGCTTCAACGATGCTATCGGGGAGGCTGTTCCACATGTCGGTGACTCGCAGCGAGAAGAAATGTTGTCGCGTGGATGTGTTACAACGCTGTTTTTTTAGTTTATAGCCGTGGCCCCTGGTGTTGGTTCTTGTTTCAAATTCTAGTAATCCTTCTGGGACCTTGTATAAGTCATGAGTAGTTCGAAGTTCCATCTCGTTCATTTCTGAATTGATTTATTGATTTGATTTATTTATTCACACTGGGAAACACGTTACAATGAAATATATAAGAAACGTGAAATAAAATAGCAAGGCTTCCAAGTGAATGCCCATATAAGCTAAAGAAAGCTTCGCCGGCAATATAATAGGTATAAAACTCTATTCTAATGATAATAAGATGACGATGAGAACAAATAAGTGACATTTTTTAAAAATAATCACACCCATTGACAAAAGCCGTAAGAAAACTGATAACCACATGTCATAATAAAAAAAAACATCAGCATAAAAGAGGCAATACTAACATTACACTGAGTAAAACACGGTACAACTAAAAACATGTAGCCAAAGTGCTTAAAAATTACAGGATAGTCTAAATCAAATTAATACTGGTTAATTAAGGATAAAATCACGTAATTCTATTTTCAAAAATACTTTGAAGCAATCTTCTTTGAACTCATCTGGCAATTCATTAAAATATTTGACACAATTAAAAACGGTACCGTTTTTTTCTATTTCTAAACGAACCGTTGTTAAGTTTAATCGAACGCCCCTGGTGTTATGGGAACGTTGAGGAACAAAAGGGGGCGAAAAAGATATACATGAATTTAATTTCAATTTATTAGCCCAGACATGTGGCTAAATTTTATTAAGGGGGAGAGAAATACAATGAACTTTTCTATACTTTATTGAAGCACAATATAAGCGTCGTTTTTTAAAATTAATTATAGGAATGGGAGTCAATTATAACAGCTTCACGAAATGACATACCGAATTAATGAAAATGTGCAAATGCATGTAAGATATCCATACATCGTCATGTATATGCAATCACATGCTTATGAAGCACCTACGTTCATGAGTTTTAGCTTTTATTTGCACACTATTATAACGTACGTGGAATTTTACTTGCCCATTGTTGACGAACATTGTATTGTATTCACACAATGTTGACACACACCAGCTTATACTCGCTCGTTGTTTACGTATAGATGTAGTGAAACATTCAACTTTCGTTTGAAGATTTGCTCTCAAGAGTGCATTACTAGCCACAGATGTATTTTTCAGAAGCGGTTCATAGCTTAATTAGGCTTAATAAAGCTATGTCTTTTAGAGGCGCTTAATTACAACAATAACCTAATTAATTAATTAATTAGGCAATTAAAGGTAATTAATTAGGTTTTTATTGGTTCTTTAATTATGCAATTATAGGTAGTTTGTTAGGTTATTATTGGTTCTTTAATTAGGCGATTTAAGGTAATTAATAAGGTTATTATTGGTTCTTCAATTAGGTAAATAAAGGTTATTAATTAGGTCATTATTGGTTCTTTAAATAGGTAATTAAATGCAATTAATTAGGTTATTATTGGTTCTTTAATTAAGTAATTAAAGGTAATTAATTAGGTTCTTATTGGTTCTTTAATTATGTAATCAAAAGTAATTAATTAGGCTCATATTGGTTATTGAATTAGGTAATTAATTAGGTTATTATTGGCACACAACGACATACTAGATCTGAGGTTGCATGTTGACTGCATCACTTATTAAATAATATATTTAATAGTAACAATATTTAATAGTAACACGAAGTCCATGTAACAAGTCGTAACATTATTATATATGGTATTTCCTGCAAGCATCGTAAGAAACGAGGGCGTATTATCATAACTCGCTCAAGTACACGTAGCGGCCTAAGTACACGTAGCGGCCGGTCTCTAGTCTGTGATTGGTGGGTTTAGCTTGAGGAGCCATCAGTGATTGGCGTACGGAGTAACAAACTCTTATCTATTTCTGATAGCACGGTCTCAGAATTGGAAAAGGAATCAGAGCCCGTATGGCGCTATTAGGCATTGGAGATGGCGTTATCTATCGTTTGCCTATGATTACCGTACTTATCTGATGATAATTTTACTTGCATTTTCTTGTTAACGTATAAGTGAAATTTATAAACTTAAGATATATTTTTCTTATTGGCGTAAATTTCATGACTAATGATGTTCAACATAGAATTTTGGATTAGGCAGCAACATATTGTCAGAAATAATATTTAATATGATGATAAAGCAGGATGAAATTCTTGAATCAAAGATTTATGGTTTTACAGTTGCAGAAAACATATAAATATAATTAAAATATTTAATTGAGGCGCACTTCGAAAAAGACTTCGAATAGGGCGCTATTTATAGAACTTCCTTCAGAGGAGGTTTGGCTCTCTCAACAAATAAAGCTGCTTTATACTACACTCCCATTCATCTTTAATAAATTCTCTGACACGTTTACAAACCTTACTTTGCCAGGATTAGCAATTCATTTCTTCCTGAAACAACAAGATCAATCTCAGCCTTACGCTTGTTAGCTATTCTCTTATCAGGGAGAACTAAAGCCATTCTTTGCGAAGTTTTTAGAGATAAACATTAGTTACTCGTAGTAGATTCCTATATTGCAATATCGGTCGAGGAAAAGCTTATAAAAAAAGTTATTCATGTACTGCCAGCGCTGATTTTAATTAAAAGTAATTCATTTGCCGTCAAAATTTATCTTAATCCAAGAATTCATATCAATCCTAACATTAACGGACGCGTCCGAACACATGTAATGATAACCGACCTGGGGCCATACTTTCAAAACTCGCTAAGTGAACGTAAGTACTTATGCTCTATTTTCTTGTCTATGATTGGTGGATTTTGCTTGAAAGGCCGTCAATGATTGACTGATGAACTTACGATCTCTTAACTTTTTTCTGAAAGTATAGCTGCGGCGATGTCGAGCGTAGCTCAATGGAGGTTAGGCTAGTTTAGCATTTGACCATAGCGGTAATTTTAATGCTTCAAAAATATACTTACATATCGCACGCGTAAAAACGGAGTATCTTCAAAGAAATGCATGAGAAATTCCCATACATACAGAAGTATGTATGGGAATTTTTTTATTAAAAAAACTAACAAGAAGCGAATAAATAAAACTAATTAACTTGCTTAAGAGAAGAAATTCTGCCTGCCTACACTAATACATACAGAAGTATAGATATATCAGTATCCAAATGGTATTTTATAAATTTACAATCAGATTAATTAACGGTCATAATCTAATCTAGGAGAAATGCTAAAAGGTGAAGTTCTAACGCACCTCTAGTTCGAAGAATTCAAATTGGTAAAATAACAACGAATGTTCTAGCGAACGTTTAACCTAAAAGATTAAAATTAGGGACTGAAATACCAAATCACGCAAACATTGCAGTAAAGCAGTTTAAAAACATTTTGCTCTGTATTCACTGAATACTGTATTGTAGTAATCCAAAATTAGTTGTCAGAATCGCTACACGATGGTCCATGACGCTGGAACACAGATGATTCAGACAAGCTCAATCGGATTTATTTACCGATCCTAATCTTCAACACGGCACGTTATCGTGTTACTAGAGTGTAGCAAATTTTAAATTACAGTTGTCATCAAGTAGCATTAAAGGGCGTTATGGCCCTTTTCTAAATTTAGTTAGAGGGTTCATCAATTATCCAGATCAACCCTCGAAGCGCAAGTGGCTACTTGAGTACTGGGCGAGCCGCGAGGGCAAAGTAAGTAATTTCATCCGAATAGCAATAATTAGGCAATTAGAAATATTTACCTGTGATATTTATCGACACCTGACACTTCAGATTCCGAGGTTATTGCTCGGTCTTTGGAGTTTGTTTACATAGAATTTCTAGCGCCCAACACTGCACCACCAACTCAGACCACGACTGGAGCTTCACTGCGGCTGCAGCGGGTCGGGACTAGAGAACGAGAATCCATGCGGCACGAGTCACGCGAGCGGAGACTGAGATAAATATTCCTTTCCACGAAATCAGGCCATCGGCGTTACTCAGTTACATACAACAAGAAGCCTTTACATGAAGATATTTACAATTGAATCTATAATTTAGTTAGTGTGAGTTTAAGGAAGCTGATAAAATTTCTTGCAGAATAGATTGTTTTAGATTTGAATTAACAATCAATAAACTCTTGCAAACCTTGATTGCTGTTTACAGACTTTTGTAACCTTCATCAAAGAATTTTATTCATTGCAACGGTTTAAAATTCAATGAATCTTTTTACGCAAACACTTTTCCGGCTTCATGAAAAAGTAATAGATTTATAAAACGTAATATGAATACAATTATACTCGTAATTAATAACGTGGGTATTCGGAATTTTCATATCTAATTAGAGCTCAGTAGGAAAACAACTTCTCGTGCGACTCGTCAGACTAGGCAGTAGGTATCATTGACTGTGGAGTGTCTCTGGATTCTAATATTACTTGTTTATCAAGTTGGTGAGTTGCTCCCGTTGAAGCTTAAATGAACGTTAATGTTAGTTTTTAAATGATAGCGAACTCAATTCATATTGTAAGAATGCATTTAAATTGTTAATTTCCATAACATGATATCTGTAGCATCCTAGCTAGCAACCATCCGTACTTCTCAAATTAATCCACTAAAGAAATAGCTCATGTGCCGTGTCATTTGGTCAGATAAATTTGCACGCATGACAGTTCATCACCAGCTCTCCAACCGAAAACGTTCAAATTTGAATCACACGTGTTTCAAGTTTAGTTTCTCCCTTACCTCTGTTTAAACCCACCGCTTCCTATCCAGTATTAGCTACTGGTCGTTGCTCTGATATTCTGGGGTAGATTGAACACGAATGTATTGCTCTGTGAGAGGTTATGGAGGCCTGATGCATCCTGCAAGCACCCACGCGGTGTTGGAATAGTCCTGTTGGGTGGTGCGGATGTGGTCTTCCAATTTGACCCATGAGGAAATTGTCTGCTAGTATTTATGCATCTGTAAATAATTTTGTAAAACTATTACTTGGAAAATTTATGCGACGTAGGTCGTACCGTGGAGAAGTAATTTGAATTTTGATTCCCAGTCCTTCTGCTGGCTTAGAGGCAGTTGGCACTCCTGGACATAGCCGTCATAAGCCCTGTTGCCGATCGCGAAACTCGTGAGCGCAATAATAACTGGGTATAATGGTTCCATATGAGATATCATTCGTTATGAAGATCAATTATATAAAGAACTAATTCTTCATCTTTTGATGATGCTAGAAAAATATTTTTTATGTTGCCTGACGCGATCTCCACCGCATCTATACCGGAAGCTCTGCGCCCGCATTTTGCTAACCACGACAACGTTCGACTGGAAAGTATCCAGTTGCTAAGAAAGCATAAGGTGCCTGTACACAGGGATAGTACTAACCGCTAGTTAATCCGGCGCTTGATCTATCCACGCTACTAGCCTCGTGTATAAGGGGTTCAGCCGCTTCAGAGGCATGCGCCGGCAAGTGCTCGAGGCGCGGCCGAGAGAGACAACGATGTGTTGATATCTTGGCAGGAGAAGTGGCTAGTAGCGTTGATGAAGCCATGGAGAGAGCATCTGTGCCGCTCCTGTGAAGTATCTTGGGTCACGTAAATCATGGCTTGTTTGAACGATAATGTTTCTAAGAGGAATCCAACAAAGTGGATTCCAGACGATATTCAATTATTCTTTGAAATAGTCCAAAAATATGAAATAAAGTATAATGTTTTTAATGATGGTTACTCCAACAAAATGAAGAGAGAAACGAGTATTTTGAAACTGAAAGAAGACCTTATTAATCAGGGTTTAGTTGTTCCCGACGCTGTATTTTTAAGGGCTAGAATATGGAGTATAAATAAAATACTTAAAAAAAACTTTTTAAAAAACCACGTTTTTCTTGTGGACTAAAAAGTAGAAAATAAAATACTTAAAAAAAACTTTTTAAAAAACCACGTTTTTCTTGTGGACTAAAAAGTAGAAAATAAATTATGGCTCGCCCCAAAAAACGTGTGTCGGGCAGATTTCTCTAATTGCTAGTTTTTATGATTGTATCTGAAATTGTTAGGCGAAAATAGCCTGCATGCCGAATTTCAGATCTCTAGAGCAATCAGAAGTGGGTTAATTTTCGTTGTCAATTTTAACAACAAACAAACAAACGCGAAGCTAAGCTAAGAAAAACGTTTTAAAAAGACGTACAGACTCGAGTTGTTGAAGGTGATCACACTATCCATCTTCCCATACCTCCCTCACTCGACGGCTTCTAACGACTCACTGGCGGGCGCGAACGAGAAGATAGGGGCACCTTATACTCTCCTCGTGTGTACAGGCTTACTAGCCGGATAGTCACCAAGCGACCGACACTAGCCAGATTTACTAGCCGTCTGCACTATCCCTGTGTACAAGCACCTTATATACAATCTACAGTCGTCGGGAAACGTGAGATTGTCTAATTCCCCTTTGTGAAGGAATTAGGACCAGAACTAGTGATCCAAGTGTAGCTTGAAAAATGCCATTTACGGTTGCAGAGTTAGTCCAGCCAATGGGCCCACCTCCGCTCGAACGCAATAGAACCTTGCCAAGGGATGCGACGGAAACTCGATGGAGTCTTAGAGATGTTTTTAATGTTACGGAACTAAATTGAGACGACATAGGGAAGGCCTTGCCACCGAGATGTAGGTATGGCTCCGGGATGCAGGTGAGGCGACCGGCCAAGTAGGAAGAGGAGCCAGTGCATGTTACTCGTGGCTGAGTAGCCCTCTGGACTGGCCAGTCAGTGGATCCATCTGTCGTAGAATGCACGAGGTTAGCAATCGCCGTTTGGAACATATTAAGAGTTTAAATTGTAGGCATGAGAAGAGAAGCTCGAGGCAATCAAAAGTGAACTACTATAGTAAGTGCTCGTCTGACTGGACATATTTCAACGACGTTTGAGGCAGGTTAGGTTAGGTACCTATCGTCCATAATAGTCGATACCTAATTAGCTAGGTAGCCGATGACGTGGCTCAGCGACCTATGGATAGCCATGCTTGATGAATTTCCTTGACACCCTTGGTCCAACCCCATTCACCTCGTACCCAAAGCAGACCTGGCGTACATCGCATCTGTGGGGACTACCGGACCCTCACCGTGCTGACCGTGCTCGACAGGGACCCGCAAGGTTGAACTAGCTACTAGCACAAGGTTAACCCATGAGAAGCTACATTTTTACGGATGTGGTCCGTTGTTCGCCAGTGAGGTCACTGATCTCGGTGATGTCTCGGGCATTAACCAATCACTGATAAGCGATCAAACCAGTCAACCAATCCGTCATGGGAATGACAAGATTGTTTACGTTTCTCGATATCAGTGACGTAACAAAGCTGAACTGAAAGCGGAAATCCTCTTGGTCTACTTTGTATAGTTCAACCATGGGTACCCAGTGCCACACATCTATACCATTTCAAGCAAACCTAGAATGTTAATCTATTTTTTTCTAAAATAGACTTAGTTCAGGCCTACCATCAAATTCCTATTCACCGTGACTATTTTTGCTAAACCGCAGTAACCACTCCTTTCGGTAAATATGAAGTCCTAAAAAATGTAGCTTGGACTACGGAATGCTGGTGCCACATTTTAATGCGAAATAGGTAAGTTTCTTCATTCAATGTGACTGTCTTTTTTATATTTAGATGACCTACGTGAATTTTCGTCCAGCCCTGAGCAAAATTATTGAAGTTTAGAATTCGTACTCAAAATTCTTGCTGACCATAACCTGCGTATATCTCTCTAAATGTGAATATCCAATCCACAATTGGATAGGCACGACTATAGTGGAGCGGCAGACTGTCGACAGCGGCAAACGACAATTGAGGCAAACGACAAGCACAACAGCGTTAAACTTTCATTGCTCCGCTGCGCCACGTCAGTTACGTAGCTAATTAGTAGACGTATAGATTCTATCATACATTATCTCAGTGGAACTGGTGGGAGGTGGAACACGGACCTTTTGCTTCCATTTACTGGTAAGCCACAGCAAGGAGATGCCTCAGGTGACATGCTCGCGAAGGCTTTGTTAAAAGTCCACCCGCCCCGGGTCTTATGATTGGCGCATCCTCGCACGAGCAATGTGTAGGGATAGGGAAGTAGGGCACACGGGCTGGCGTACCTTCTCCGGGGGTCTCCCTGGCCACCGGTCACGGCGCCAGTCAGAGTGTTGATCCCGCCACTCCTAATGGAGCTTTTTGTTGGCAATTATTCTTCTTTTTGGCACCCTCAGATTTCGGTGCCTTCATGGACACAATGATTGCAAGCAGCCTGTATTGAGCCGCTGGGCACTCTGTGTCCTCTACGATTTTACTCAAATTTGTTTGTTGCACTCTTGGCAAGAAGGGTACAGCAAATGCTTTGGAGGACTGCAGACACCTGAGATATTGTAGAATCCTCTGTTAGGAGGGGATAATCAAATATCTGAGTGAGCATAGTTGTTGAGCGTAGGCGTAAGAGTTAATTCTTCCAATTGAAACAACGTCAAGAGCTGAGAGAAATAAATGCCCATTCTTGAATGCGCTGGCTTCAGCCCGGAGGCCGTACTAGGTCAGCGCCAGCAATTGTTAGTGTGGCAAATTACCATAATCAGCCTGGCGGGCCCCTTCGACCTTGGAAGAGTCCAGGCCCTGTGCATGCCTTCAGTCCATGTTAAGATTTAGATCGCCATTCACTATAATGAATAGGTCCCCTTTGGTTAGGACAAGCTCTTCAATGCCAGGACAAACTCTGGTGCCCAATACCCACGCCTCGCTCACCCAGAAGTTGCCAAGCACGCCCTGCGTAACCTGAAGGGTGTCGTATTGGCAACTTTTCGGGTATGTGCCATGGTTAGACAGAAGTACTGAGACACTGTCTCTCGCATGCAAATCACCTGCTAGTGCTGCAATAGTCCGCCGTGCGGAAAGAATGCTGGAAAGGATTCCGATGGATTGCAAAAAAGAAATTCACCAATCTCTAATAATGTAATAAATGCGATATGGATTAGGAATTCCAGTTTTTTCAAAAGATGATTAAATTATACAGAAGTTTGATGGAAATTATTCTATGGAATTTAATTAATAACCTAATATTGAGCAGTTGAATATATGCTCCATAATCTGCTCATCACGACAGTGGCAACAATGGTCTGCTCATCACGACAGCATGGCTTTCTCTTCCTCAGTCCAATTTACCGAACCACGTGATCTATGAGCCAAGGTCGCCTCCGCGTGGTACTCACTTGCATGAGCCCCACGACGGTGCGTAGCAAGACCACGGGCTGATGCAAATGCCCTTTCGCACTCTGGACACAGGTCAACAGGTGCAAGGGCAGGAAAACCGTCCGCCCTGACTGCAGGGGCAGCCGTGTTATCATTCATTTTGCTGTGGAATTTCAGAGCGGACGGGCACTATCGATGTCGGATTTCAATAGAGGTGGGTGGGAGTTGCCGTGTACTTTGGCCCAGACTGAGTGATCACTTGTTCCAATACTTTGTTAGCAAAACACAGAAAGCGTGCGCAAGATACTCTTAAGACAGCTCGTGGATCCCCTTTATTACGTGGAAGCATTACATCGGACTTCAGGGGGCGGGGTTAACGGTGATTGTTAACCCCGCGCTCCCTGCTGCAGATACAGTATACCCCCTTACTGTCCACAAAGGGGGTTGCTCAACCACGAGCAACACATATTGGCTCTTCATCCTCCTACCCTAGCGCCATAAGCTCTGAAGTCAGTCGCAGTACAGGTAACCCGGTGGGACCTTGCAACCCCGGCGATCTCTCTACCCCTGCTGTTACAGGACACCTGTAACCCGGCTTCCTTCTACTTTTCCTTCCTCAATTCATATTGTTTATTAAATGCTAAGTAAGTTTTACGTGTTTCGAATTGCATCCCGTGACGAGGCCCGGTTGCGTTGGTGCGTTCACAGTAGATTCTATGGCTGAACTAACTCTAGACTAGACCATAATTGGAATTTTCCAGCTTCTCTGAACTAAGGTTGGTAGGTCTGAATTTCTTATCAGCTGTAGGTGCCGCAGTGCATCAGATGGTTAATTCAGAGTCGATACCAATTGGCTTCTTCTAGAGGAAATAAACCGAAGCGCAACGAAAGTTCTTAACTTTCGACAGGGAGTTATTTGCCTGTTACCTTGCCGTCATTAATTTCACAGCTCAAATTGGGGGAAGATGTGTAACCATTTTTACTGATAATAAACCTTAGTCCCATGCATTTCAAAAACAAACGCCTCTCAAAACTGATGAACAGCAACGTTACGTGTCGCTGATAACCGAATTTGTAACGGATATATAATAGGTAGCCAAAATGTCGTTGCAGATTGTTTAAATGCTTTTTCAATGCAACAGACAGGACGATGAAATTACGTCATTTAAAAGTAAACTTAAACCGTTTAATACTAGTAATCAAACGTTTACGTAGTAACGTATTAATCATTTCTCAGGGACACGGTTATGTCTGCAGTTGATGCGTGTGTACCTACAATTAAGCTTGGTGGTGCCAAAAAACTCTGTGGATGAACAGTACAGTTTTAGCATAGCTGAAAACAAAGGAGGAAGCATACCAGCGTTATTTATAGACTCGTAGCGATGCTGACAATAACCTATACGCAAGAGCTCGAAATCAAGCTAAAGAAAGCTGTCGCACCGCAGTAAAAACCCTAGAAAAAAAGTATTGCTAAAAATGCAAAAAATAACCCGAAAGCCTTCTTTTTGTACGCTAGCTCGAAGTGCAAGATGAAGGACGGTATTTCTGATTTGAGAGTAGATCAACGAAAGATATCCTCTGATGAGGGCAAAGCTAACGTACTTAATCATTTTTTCAGTAGCATATTCACTGAAGAGGACTTCAACAGTATTCCAGCTATTGAGGAGCGCCCAGTCGGCTCTAAATTAACAAGCTTTCAAATACAAGAAGAAGAGGTTCTCAAGCGCATTATCGCTGTAAATCCAAACAAGTCATGTGGACCAGACGGCTTCCACCCCAGATTACTCAAAGAGGTAGCAACTGTCCTAGCGGCCGAAATGACCCTCTGACGTCATTTTTTCGAAAAACTTTGAACGAAGGAATGTTGCCGGCTGACTGGAAAGAAGCTGAAGTGACACAATTGTTCAAAAAAGGTGACAAAAGCTGCCCGGGCAACTATCGCCCTGTCAGTTTGACAAGTGTCGTTTGCAAGGTAATGGAATCTGTTGTGAGGGATCGATTGATAGATCATTTGACTGCTAATAATCTCCTATCAGACTGTCAACATGGCTTTATTGCCGGGAGATCCTGCACCAAATTCTCTCTTGATCCTGCCAAGCGTTCTCTTGTCTACTCTGAACGAATGTACCCGCCTGCAGGACGAAAGGGAGCCAGTAGATGCAGTGTACCTCGATTATGCCAAGGCATTTGACAGTGTCCCACATGAGCGGCTGTTGCGTAAATTGATGTCTTTTGGAATTGAGAGTAATGTACTCAAATGGAACAGAGATTTTCTAGTAGGGAGGCGACAACGTGTCAGTATTAATGGGTCCTTATCAGACTGGGCTCCAGTGCGCAGTGGCGTGCCACAAGGAAGCGTTCTCGGGCCTGTTTTATTCGTTGCGTTTATAAAAGATCTGCCAGAAGCTGTGTCTAGCGTGTGCTCGATGTATGCTGACGACACAAAAATTTATAATACAGTGAAGAATACGGCGCAAAAAGTACAGTTGCAAGGTGATCTAGAAAGGCTGGTTGACTGGGCTGATAAGTGGCAGCTGCGTTTTAACGCTGACAAATGTAAAGTTATCAACCTTGGCAAGAATAATGAACAGCAAGATTACAGTTTGAGAAGACACGGTTGCAACGACAGAGTGATGATGCCGAAGTCTACAATGGAAAAAGATTTAGGAGTTAATATCGACAATGAGTTGAAATTTCGTAAGCATATTGAAGGTCAAGTTAATAAAGCCAATAAACGAAACTGAAATAGTCGCTCTTTCGAGTTCCTAGATGCAGAAGCGATAAAGCAGTTGTTTGTTGCTGTCGTGCGCCCGAACCTAGAGTTTGAAAACGTCGTGTGCTCACCGAAATTTGAAAAGGACAAAAATTTAGTAGATAGTGTTCAAAGACGCGCAACAAGGATAGTTCCGGGCTTGAAAGACAAGTCTTATGAGGAAAGATTAAAGATTATGAAGCTTCCAAGCCTCAGTTATCGACGTCTGCGTGGGGAACTCATTGAAGCATACAAATATACTCTTGGCTTATACAAGGTCCCAGAAGGATTACTAGAATTTGAAACAAGAGCCAACACCAGGGGCCACGGGTATAAACTAAACAACAGCGTTGGAACACATCGATGCGACAACATTTCTTCTCGCTTCAAGTCACCGACATGTGGAACAGCCTCCTTGATAGCATCGTTGACGCTCCGAGTATGAACGCCTTGAAGAACAGACTAGACGAAGCTATGCAGGAGCATATGTTTAGTCTTAAAATGCGTAGCAAATTACGGACGCAATAAGTCCAGCAGCTATCTCAATCAATCGTCAGTTATGAAAAGATCAAGTTCCAAAGGCCGGATCCTTTGTGAATCAAGTCACGAAAAGTTCAAGATCGGCAACAGGCCATGGGCCTATTTCCTGAATGCCGGCACTTCTATTCTAATCTAAACTGCCATTTGGTGCGATACATCTTTACCAGCTTCGCTGCCTATATGTGGCTAAACAGTCCCGGTTTTCAATTTTTTAATTGTTACATAGTCTTCGGCACCCTAGTATTAAATCTACCTTCAGTAAAATTATATTGAGATTTTAGTGGCCGGACATGGATAGAAACATTAGAGCTTGGGTGCGCGAATATGTCATTCTTGTCAGCAAAACAAAATTCTTAGGCATACAAAATCTAATGTTAAAACCTTTGATCAATTATCTGAAAGATTTAAAACTGTGCATGTATAAATTGTTGGTACTTTGCCTTTGGTTGTACCCGAAAATGAAATGTATCCTAGTTTTATTACCGATAATTGCCAACATGTATAGATAGATCTACAAGATGGAATGAAGCCATACCCCTTGTTGCCTTCTCTGCTTCTTCTGTATAGCCACTGCTACAGAAGAACTTTCTTCACTGCTACAGAAGAAGCTTCACTGCTTCTTCTTTAAAATTTTCAATATCTTGCTCTGGTGTACCGATAAATATTGTAACAGATAGGGTTAGACAATCTGAATTGGATCAGAAAGGGTTAGCCAATTTGAATCAGAACTGTTAAGTGAACTTTCTTCATTAGTTGGATTTGAGAGATTTCGGACGACAGCTTACCACGAACAAACTACATGGTAAAACGTGTCCATAGAATAATCAAAACGGCTATCATGGCTCGGCAATAGAATTAGTTAAACGCAGTGCCAGTTGTAGAGCTAAGCATTAAAAATTTTCCAAATGATTCAGGATTTTCCCCGCTGTTACTGTTACCGGAATATCCTCATTTTTACCCGATCCTTAAGTATCTACTGGTAATTCCATGTGCAGTAGTTACTCTATTCGTAAGTTAGCTTTACAAATGTCTAGAATTGATTTTTACTAATTGCCCGGCTGCCAAATCAACTCCACCCCAAAATTCTTCATTCTGGCTGAACTCGATGCTTCAAGTTACGTTTGGATACGGGGCGACCGAGTGAGACGTGCCTTAATTGGAAACGCCTTACACTGGTCTAGCGAACAGAGTCCTTCAACCAACCAAGAACACTACTCTCGAAGTGGACGGAAAATCACTTTCAAAAAATTAGATCAGTACTCACTGCAGTGAGTGACAGAGAGCGCATTTTCTCGTCCGTCCGCCAATCCGTGAGGTCACCGACGGACGGACATGAGCACAATAGCGCATTTTTAGCGCATTTTCTCATTTATGGAAAAATGCACTATTGTGCTCGCCATGTCCGTCTGTCTGTCTGTCTGTCCGTCCGTCCGTGACCTCAAGTTTTCGTCGACGAAAAAATGCGCTCTCTGTCACTCACTGCAGTGAGTCCTGAGTTATATATTTTTTACATAAATGAGAAAATGCGTTAAAAAGATAAAGACTTTATCTACTATTGAAACATAATATCTCAGCTCCGCTGGGTGGGGAAGTGATGTATATATGTAGCATCCTGGCTAGCAACCATCATTCTTAAATGAATCTACGGAAGAAATAGCTCGTGTTCCGCGTAAACCTTGTCAGAAAAATTTGCTCCTATGACATTTCATCACCAACTCTATAACCGAAAATAATAAAATTTGGTTCACACCCGAATAAAAAATCTAGCTTCTCCTTAATCGCTGTGTATTTTGGCAGCTTCCGATCCTGCATTAGCTATCGGTCTCTACAATCTTAATGGCAAATCTCAGAACAATTGATTGAAGTAATCGAGATGAAAGGCAAAATTTTGTTTGCAATTCTTTTAGTCTATATTTTCCCGCATTTTCTATGTCTAAAAAATTTCCGGTAAACTGCATAATTTTTAGTGTTAAGGTTTCCTGTTAAAAGTCTATGAAAAGAAAAAAATAATCTTAATCCCATGAAAAATAATATAGCTAATGTCAGCGAACTGAAGACAAAACCAGTTCAAACCCAGATTTTACACAAAACTCTATGACTATTAATTCAGAGTACGAAAAAAGATTATTTTTGCGTTTTTCAAATTGAACGTACATTTGCCAGGTACAGCAAATTTCAATATTTTATGCAATTTTTTCCTGTTTTTCCTCCAATTTTTTCCTGTTCTCCACTTTTGAATAAAATTTCAGGTCCTAATAATGTCCCGACGCGGACCTTATTAAAGTATCTTTAATATGCATCCCAATGGCTCCTATACATTTCTGGTGCCATGCAGGCTACAAACATTTATATAAACGAAAAAAAACATGCATTTATAGAAAAGTACATAATATTTTAGGTTTCTCAATTAATGTTAACAGTTTATACACTGAATTTCCTACGAAACTCAAACGACGTCAACTGATATCTCGTCTCCTAAGCTTCGTGAACTTTGACCTTCCACCTACACCCGTGAATGCGCAGAATGAAATTATGTTCACACATTTATGCTCCTTTTATGTTCACATATTTATGCTCCTTTTATGTTCACATATTTATGCTCCTTTTATGTTCACATATTTATGCTCCTTTTATGTTCACATATTTATGCTCCTTTTATGTTCACATATTTATGCTCCTTTTATGTTCACATATATATGTTCATTTTAGGCTCGCACATTTATGTTCATTTTATGTTCACACATCTATGTTCATTTTATGTTCACATATTTATGCTCATTTTATGTTCACACATTTATGTTCATTTATGTTCACATATTTATGCTCCTTTTATTTTCACATATTTATGCTCATTTTATGTTCACATATTTATGCTCATTTTATGTTCACATATTTATGTTCACAAATTCATGCACATTTAAAAATTCCATTTTCATTAAACTTGTTAAAACTTCGAAAGAAAATAAACTACTTGCGAATCTTGGTCGTTCATCCTCAATTTTTGAGGATGCAAGTACTGTCGTTAATTATAGTGCGTCAGTATATATAAAAAAATTAATAATAAATAATAAATAAATCCAGTAAAATGTCATTTGGTAAACTGCTTTTTGATATCCAAGCACCTGCAAGAAATTTCGTTCGGCTCATCGAAAAAAAAAAACAATAAGAAAATTGTTAATAAAAAGTACGCTCTGGTCTTCAATCAAACCTGTATAAATGAAGAACTTCTGCCTAACTACACTAATAAAAAAATAAGTAAACTATTGGTAATTAAACGAAAAATTGCATTGTTTTTCTTCGTAAATTATGTCTTCAATAAAATATTCTATAGACTTATTTTGCACAGAATCTTACACGAATTATACACAAATGACACACTTTATATTTCAGATTTAAATTCATCGCAATAAAAATACATTGGGTTTACTTGATTCTTTTTACAAATAAATTTCCATTGAACAATGAATTACTACTGTACTTGCCTCCTACTTTCAATTCTCTGATTTATATTCATAGCCATAAAAATACGTTGTTTTTACAACACTTCTCTTTAACTTCACTTCTTGTTTGTTTGTCTGTTACAAATCTTGTAATCGATATTTAACACACTTCTACCTGTCCAATCGATCTGAAATTTTGCACACTTGCGTAAAGTCGGAGACAATGCATGAATCAATTGACAGAATAAATAATTTTGAAAATTTTGAAAAAAAAATTATTCTAAAAATAAAATTGAAAAATTAATTTTTTTAAACTTGATAATAAAATTAGAAATTCATTGTCCATGTGCAACATCAGAGACACTGGATTCTTTAGAAGTGCTGTATTTAAAAAGTAATTTTTAAACGCATATTATTTAGTAATCAGTCATTGTAGTGAACAATTTCCATTTGTACACATTACGCACTGTAATTGGGGCCTATTCATCACAGAGGTTTTGCAAAAAATTGTTATGGAATAATTTCTTCTTGAGGGTGTAATTATATATTGAGTGTATACTTATATATTGAGGCCATACTTATATATTGAGAGTATAATTATGTATTGAGGCCATACTTATATATTGAGGGTATACTTATAAACTGAGGGTATACTTATATATTGAGGGTATACTTATAAATTGAGTGTAGAATAGAATAGGATAGAAGTGTCGGCACTGAAGAAATAGGCCCATGGCCTGTTGCCGATTCTTGAACTTTTCGAGACTTGATTCACAAGGGATCCGGCCTTTGGAACCCGATCTTTCTATAGCTGACGATTGATTGAGATAGCTGCTGGACTTATTGCCTGGTCCGTAATTTGCTAGGCATTTTAAGACTGAACATATGCTCCTGCATAGCTTCGTCTAGTCTGTTCCTTTTAAGACTGAACATATGCTCCTGCATAGCTTCGTCTGTTTATGGTATTATTGAGGGTATACTTATATGTTTATGGTATTATTGAGGGTATAGTTATATATTGAAGGTATACTTGCGGCAGACATACAATATGTACAACCTCTTTGTGTTCAAAGCCATGTTGCGAGAGCAGTTTCCCGACGCTGCGATGATGTCACCTACAAGTTATATGCATAGCAGGCACCCACGTGTCCTATATCATGCTATATGATGCTTTATATTACGTTTTTATATTAATGATGATGTAATATGTGATGCTGTAATATTAATGTAATATATTAATAGTATTAGATTATATTAATGTAATATATATTAATGTAATATATTAATGTAGTATATGCATGATACTTTATACGCTCACTATATTACGTATACGTGATCCTGCAGTGACTTTGATCCTTTGTTGTGCATCGTGACTGAGTCGACGCCTGTCTTATATGCATGATGTGAACGCCTGTCTTATATGCATGATGTGAACGCCTGTCTTATATGCATGATGTGAACGCCTGTCTTATATGGATGATTTGAACGCGAGACACTACTATGATAATAATAATAATGATATATTCAACCTAAGTGATGACGTGACTGTCATAAAAATAAAATTTTTTCATTAACATCGGTTACCGGTTATTTCTACGATTGAAAAAACAGTTTTTCAATTTTACCCGAATAATCTGAAACGAAATACGGAATTAATTTTTTTTATTTACATCGGTTACCATCCGTGATTGTGTTTATCTGAAGCAACTCTTACGAACAAACGAGCATCACGATAAAGTTCTGACAGACTGGCCTATACTTCTAAAAAAAGTTAAGAGATCGTAAGTTCATCAGCCAATCATTGACGGCCTCTCAAGCAAAATCCACCAATCATAGACAAGAAAATAGAGCGTAAGTACTTACGTTCACTTAGCCAGTTTTGAAAGTATGGCCCCCTGGTTGGTGCATTTGTTACCACAAGCCTTAACCATAACTATAGAAAAACTACGTTAAGGAAAATTATAACCAAAAGATTAATATCCTAATATCTTATGTTTGCATTGGATATGAATCTTATTTTGATAGGACCTTTTCAAAAGCCGTAGTGATTCATCTCCTGATAATTAAAATACTTCATCGTGCCTTTAGCCTCACTCAGAGGAATTAGAGGAACTTTGTCCAAATACCGATGCACCTTTTGTCCTCTGTCGGTCATCCTCACCCAGACAAAACGTCGTATCAAAGATACGTAGAGAGTATTTCATTATTCGGACAACATGACCTAATCATTTACCCGAGTGTAGGTTTAGCGTTAACTCCCGACACCCCTAAAAACCTTGATATAAATGCAAGAACGAGAAAAAGTCATAAAAAACCTAAAAACGTAGTAAAAAGAAATAAGTTAGGACGTATTGACATACAATATAATGAGATTAATTTGTAGGTATTGACGCGGGATAAAGATTACTAGAACAATACAAATTATTGAAGGAAACAAGCAAGCTGGGTAAAGAAAATTAAGTATGAACGTTTTAACATAAAATAAAATGAGATTAATTTGTAAGTATTGACGCGGGATAAAGATTACTAGAACAAATTATTGAAGGAAACAAGCAAGCAAGATTACAGACGAGCCATGCGTGGGCGCCGGGCGTGGAAGCTTCTTCACGTGTCGATTGTTTCGCCAGGATTCATGGTTTACTTATCTATTCATAGTTTAACTACGTGTTTATCCCTGCAAATCAGATTAAAATAATTTCCTGTATTTTAAAAAAACATATAAAATAAAAAGTTTCATATGTAGAAATTCAGTCATCTAATCGTATATTTTTAACAGAATTGTAAATTGTGTGCAAAATGAAATCAATGCAACCAATTCAGCGTAATAATTAGGGTAATATTTTTACACCACTCATCAGCTGCAGTCGATCTTAGTCCATATATAGTTGAAGTGATCCATTGCGATGAATAATCAAACGTATTGATATATAAGTTATAGATAAAAAAAATCTGAATATATAAAATAATTAAACAGAACTGCGCCGTCAAATGTTCGTAAGCGATCTTATTTATAACTGGGAAGCTAAATCTGCAAATTCTGTGTAACTATATTTTCCTTTTATTCACGATCACAAAAACAGGATAAAATACATGAATTATACCACAGGTTGTTAGTTCTGTTTCCCACGTTGTAAGGATATACTATTAAATTATTAATATACTACTAATAAAAGTGCGCAGTAGTTTAGCCCTGAAACTGAAATTTTGCGCGGGAGGAGAGCGGCTGATTTGAGTCTTCGGGGTCCGCAATTCTAGAACAGCGCTCAGTAGTGATATGAGTCTGGTGAGGTGAGGATGTGTGTAGCCGAGTAGCGTTTGTCTCTGCCACTGACTACTAGAGGTGGGTTTATCTTGCTGTTATTGGCTGAAAAGTTTTATATATTAACCTGATGTTATTCACAGTTATTTATTTTTACTATTTCTCTACTATACTTGTTAAAAATTACGATTTTTACGTAGAAACCCACTGTTTGAACTAACTAGAAATACTATTCCAGCTGGAGTAAGATTTCTGGATCGGCTCTATCGATTTTTGCGGGCAGGCTTCTAAGAGCTCATGTTCACCGTGTCGGACGGTCCCTAGCCCAGCTGAAATGCTTTAATCTTATCATGGCGACTCGATGTCTTATGTAAATGTGGATGGGGTGCTAAACCTCTCCGGCATACTTCAGTGAATTTTATTGAGCGCCTGTAGATTCGAGTTTTCAATGAAAACTTGAAACGTCGACTTGGGAACCCGAACGCAGGCAAGGAGTCGAGGGACTATAATAAAAACACTTCTTAAATCATATTGTTTCGTTTAACGTTTTTCTTACTCTTAAAAACACTTATTTAATTAACTATTGTTTTATTTATTTCTCTTTACGTTACGGAGTAACAAATTTGCTAAAAATTTATACTTTTTGGGCAACGAAGTTGGTAAAAGTATAATTTGTAACACTGAGAAGTATAAATAAGTTTCCGACTGGAAAGAAGTTGCATGTATTTGAATTTATTTGCTACAACGCTATTAAAAATATACTTTCGTTGCTCAATCTTGATGTTTTGGAACTCCGCCGTTCAAAATATTTCGCCGTTCGAAATTTTGAATTCGAAACTGCGCCGTTCAATAAATTTATCGCAAATTTTGTGTTTAGCTTGATCCCTCGATTATCAAAGCTATACGTTTGTGAAAAAGGTTATAATTCATTTTCAATGTTAACCATTCCTCCTACAACATTGTAGATGTTACGCACCGCCCTATATATGTTGCTTTCCCTATAATGACGGTTATATGTTATACCACCAGTCCGCCCTATATATGTTGCTTTCCCTATAATAGCGGTTATATATGTTGCTTTCCCTATAATGACGGTTATATGTTATAATAACCAGTCCGCCCTATATGTATAGATGTTGCTTACCAAGCCTGCAGTGTTCATCATAGGCTATAAGGTAGTATACGCTCCATTTAAGTTTATGTTACAAAAATATATTGTATGGACATTTTACCTATCAATCCGAAATGTAACTTGTAAGTAGCTTTTCAGAATTTAAAGCTTATTAAAATTTTCGGTCTCCTCTTCTGAACCAGCTTGTAACAGGAATTTGTTTTTATTTAAACAATTGACATTAATCACATGGAAACTTAATTACATTAATTTTCCGTCTCTCATCCAGTTCGGTTTTCCAATGCAATGTTTTTTTTTCATTAGTATATATAGAATCAAGGCCAACATAGTTCACGAACTTCGCCTTGTCTCTCCCCTTCAGTTTCAATCTATGTAATTTGTACAGTACCTCATAAGCTTCCATCTCGTCTAGATGTTAATTTGGTTGAAACAGCTCTGTATGTATCTTTTATTAACAAACCTAGCAATTTCTTGGAAATTTTGAGACTAGAGACGACATTGTTTGCTAAACGTTAAATAGTCGGTTATACTTTTTATATAGTTAATAGTTTCGACGTCCCTTGCTCAGGTGCATATTTTTTTCTAAATCTATATTTATGTAGCATTTTTTATTTCTATATCCCATGCTCAAGTGCACCTTTTATATTTATGTCCCAGTCTATGGATTATTTTTATTCTGAAATGCCAGTACGCGAAGATAAGGAGACAGATTAATGTTTGACAAAAGACAAGCACTTCTCGGACATCTTAATTACTTCAGGGCTTATCTATCCTGACATCAGATTGGATCGCTATGGTCGGGACCGTACCTATTTTACGATAACATCTTAATTGGAGCCTTCTTTGATCGCTGCACTTCTTGAAATTAATGGTTTTCTGGCATGGCCTAGAAGATTTACTTCTTTATATCATTAATTTCTTAAAAATATTGCTAACATTTTGTATAAATCTTCAAGATGTAAATTTTTTCTACAAGGCAAAATCGCCGGTCCCGTATTCTAGAACGGGCGACCTGATTTCGAACTGAACTCCCGAATGTATTAATTTAAAATACTATTTGGTGTGAAATATAGTGAATGTCTCTGAGTGCTAAAATCTTTTTCTGCATCGTTCCCTCTAAGTAACCGTGCTCTTTGGAAGCACAATTTAAAGTAAGGAGGCACACAACACAATATTTGGTCAGACGATAAATATAAATAAAATAAATAAATTTAATTATAAATATGAATAAAATAAATGAATAGGCAAATTTTTTCCTCGCTTTAGGTTTTTGATAGAATGGTCAAATTTCGGTACTATTTGGAACTATATCGGAATTTCATGTGCAGCAAATACGAATGTTTATTCTGAACATCAGCTTGAAATTGAAACACGATTTTCATCTCACGAGACCAGAACGTTAAAATTATGTTACTATTTAACTATTTTGGAATTATGTGCGTCAAATGAGAAGTTCCATTGTCAAACATCAAATTAAATTTTATACACGATTTTCATGTAGGTACTCCAGAAACATCTTGCTGCTTGCTTGCTCCCGGAACATTTCATTGCCCCCAAACCTTTTCTATATTTTTAAATATAATTTTATATTGAATAAAATTATTTCTTTTCGTGTTGGATGCTCTGTGCAATTTCGACAACTTGCGTCGTAGGTAGAAGACTAGAACTGCCCTTCTAGTCTTTCTATATTTTCTATATTTATATTTTTTTATATTTTAATATTATTTATTTTAATATATTTATTTTATCAACTTGCTGGTATCAAGCCTGCAGTAATTGCTCTACTTTGTAACCAATGCCAGCCAGGAAAGTTCAAACTGATGGTATTGGTCCAAACTTCCCTGCATTTATAATGACATATTTGTTCCACTTGAACTATGTAGGGATATCCATGCATTTAAACGACATCGTCGCGGCTGTTGAAACTTCAAGGACGTTTGAAAAATTTAAATGTTATTAACAGTCTCAAAATCGGCGACAAAAGATCAACTCGGCATTCTCAACCATTGTTTGTCACTTTCACCGACCTCTAATAGTCAATAGTTACTGATCTTGAGTGTTGTATATGACGTGCAACTGAGTTTATGGGGTTTGCTAGCAATATTTAGTTAGTAATGCGTAACTCTATGCCGTTTCATTATTTTTTCTTTTAATAAGATATGTTGGAAGATTTAAAAGATTTAAGATTTGATTTAAAAGAAAAACTCCTGACTGACTCATTCCTGGCATAGTATTCCTCCTGTTCGTGAGGTATCCCCTCCTTTCTTAATATTATAATATCAATATTATAATATTATTCCTGTCAATAATGTAGTGACGGTATTTTACAAAAATAAAATACTTAAAAATACTTTTTAAAAAACACGTTTTTCATGTGGACTAAAAAGTAGAAAATAAATTATGGCTCGTCCCAAAAAACGTGGGTCGGGCTGTACGTTCACCATCAAATTTCCAAAATTCGTGTGTTGTGTGCTTTTCGCTTTAATCATAAATCTGCCCGACCCACGTTTTTTGGGACGAGCCATAATTTATTTTCTACTTTTTAGTCCACATGAAAAACGTGTTTTTTAAAAAGTATTTTTAAGTATTTTATTTTCTACTTTTTAGTCCACAAGAAAAACGTGGTTTTTTAAAAAGTTTTTTCAAGTATTTTATTTTCTACTTTTTAGTCCACAAGAAAAACGATTAGGACTTGATTAAGTATGACTTGAGGTACGTATCGATGATACGCAGCGTTAGCGCCTGCTCGTCTATAACGTGAGCGCCCGCACGTCATACTATATATATATACTATATATATACTTTACTCAATTAAACAAATTTCGGTCTCTAATTACTAGTTTTTATGATTGTATCTGAAATTGTTAGGCGAAAATAGCCTGCATGCCGAATTTCAGATCTCTAGAACAATCAGAAGTGGGCTAATTTTCGTTGCCAATGTTAACAACAAACAAACAAACAAACAAACAAATAAACAAACAAACAAATAAACGCGAAGCTAAGCTAAGAAAAACGTATTAAAAATACCTTCTATTCATTGCCCTCCATATTGCTGGCTTTGAAGGTGAGATCTAGAGCGAGTGCGTGGATGTCGCCGCTCCATCCTTGCATGTTTTAAAGAGACCCTACCGGCTGCTTGGGTCTAGTAGACCCTCCCGGCAGCTTGGGTCTCGCAGATCCTCCCGGCAGCTTGGGTCTTGCAGACCCTACCGTCAGCTTGGGTCTAGCAGACCCTCCCGGCTGCTTGGGTCTAGTAGACCCTCCCGGCTGCTTGGGTCTCGCAGATCCTCACGGCTGCTTGGGTCTCGCAGACCCTACCGGCTGCTTGGGTCTAGCAGACCCTCCCGGCAGCTTGGGTCTCGCAGACCCTCCCGGCAGCTTGGGCCTCGCAGACCCTCCCGTCAGCTTGGGTCTCGCAGACCCTCCCGGCAGCTTGGGTCTAGTAGACCTTCCCGGCAGCTTGGGTCTCGTAGACCCTCCCGGCAGCTTGGGTCTCGTAGACCCTCCCGGCAGCTTGAGTCTAGTAGACCTTCCCGGCAGTTTGGGTCTCGTAGACCCTCCCGGCAGCTTGGGTCTCGTAGACCCTCCCGGCTGCTTGGGTCTAGCAGACCCTCCCGTCAGCTAGGGTCTCGTAGACCCTACCGTCAGTTTGGGTCTCGTAGACCCTACCGGCAGCTTGGGTCTAGCAGACCCTCCCGGCTGCTTGGGTCTCGTAGACCCTCCCGTCAGCTAGGGTCTCGTAGACCCTCCCGTCAGCTTGGGTCTCGCAGACCCTTCCCGGCAGCTTGGGTCTCGCAGACCCTCCCGGCACCTTGGGTCTCGCAGACCCTTCCCGGCAGCTTGGGTCTCGCAGACCCTCCCGGCAGCTTGGGTCTCGCAGACCCTCCCGGCAGCTTGGGTCTCGTAGATCCTCCCGGCAGCTTGGGTCTCGTAGACCCTCCCGGCAGCTTGGGTCTCGCAGACCCTTCTTCCCAAGCCCCTCGTAGACCCTCGTAGACCCGTAGGTCTGCCTCAGCACTGAGCACAGAAATCATTTACTTGTTTCCTAGCAAATGTACGGCACTCAAAGTCATACTTGGGAGAAATGGTTATTATTTCCGAACTATTCTTGATTTACTTAGCTTTTTAGCGCATTTTTTCATTTATGGAAAAAAGGCGCTATTGTGCTCGTTATGTCCGTCTGTCCGACCGTGACTTCGCGTTTTCGTTATTACTATTACTATACAATTAACTATTGTGCTATTATTAATATTATTGTACTATTACAATTATATTTTAACTATTATTAACTATTAACTACAATTAACTTCACGTTAATTTTCTTCGTTCTAACTTAACGTATATTAGAATATCTGATGCGCTTCCTTTATTAAGAATAATTGTTGTTTACTGTAGAGAAATTATACTATGTAGAACTGTTATTTTATTTTCGTAGGGAGGTTATTACTAATTAATTACGTGATATTCCTTCCAATTCGGCAGTATTGGACAAAATTTGCAGTACACTTTGATAAATTTAAGGTTTACAATGCGTATGCAAAATAGTTGTACGATCTAGGCACTCTTCCTTGTGAGAGAATAAATTGTCGCTTATCTTTATACAATACTTTTTACATAAATCTTGATACAATACTCACCTTGTTTCATACTTTATACAATACCCATCTTGCATATTTTATACAATACTCATCTTGTTGTATATCTTTATGCAATACTCACCTTTTTACATATCTTTATGCAATACTAACCTTGTAGTGTATCTTTACACAATACTAACCTTTTTCAAGATAGGAGTTCCGAGTTGCGATCTCTTATATTGTTGTATATCTCAGCTGTGATTGTTATGAATTTCGGAAGCAGTGCACCAAAATAAAAAAAATTGTTTCATTTAAAGGCGTTGTGCTCGTTTTAAGTTGTATTTAGATGGAGCAAAAGAATTTCCATGGACATTCTGTTATTGCCATTATACAAGTAATGTCTTATATCCTGCAGTTCCTCATTAACATTATCATAATTTCTTTAAAATAAATCTCTTAAATTTCTTCCTGCTTAACTGTCTAATGAGAAGAGTCTTCTCACTCCTCGTCAGAGACATGATGTAATATATGTCCGGTAGTTATCGTATAGGATCGTTGAATATGAAGCCCAAACTGTGTTGTATATAATTTTAAAGTAATTATGATGTCTAGACTGTGATATTTCATCTATGGTAAGATGGTCTCTCTCGATGTCGTTCTGTGAAGGCTTCTTGTTCAGAAAACGAGTTCGTGTTTGGGGCTCTGAAGACGTATTTATGATGTATATACCCGTAGAAATATAAGTAATAACTACGTATATACCCATAGAAATATAAGTAGTAACTACGTATATGCCCGTAGGAATATAAGTAGTAACTACGTATATGCCCATAGGAATATAAGTAGTATTTACGTATGTACCCATAGAAATATAAGTAGTAACTACGTATATGCCCGTAGGAATATAAGTAGTATTTACGTATGTACCCATAGAAATATAAGTATTAACTACGTATATACCCGTAGGAATACAAGTAGTATTTACGTATATACGCATAGCAATATAAGAAGTAACTACGTATATACTCATAGAAATATAAGTAGTAAACTATACTTATATACGCATAAAAATGTAATCAGTACCTAGGAATATATCCATTGAAATGTAGGTAGTACCTCTGTATATACACATAAAAAGTAATTAGTTTCTATAAATATACCAATAGAAATCAAAATACAACTTATTACCATACCCATAGATATGTAAGGCGTATAATTATTAATATAACCATATAAATATAAGTAGTTCCTCGTTTATGCCCATAGAAATATAAGCAAAACCTATGAATGTACCCATATAAATATAAGGAGAACCTATGTATATGCACCATCGATCTGCTCATAGAAATATAAGCAAGACTTATGAATGTACCCGTGTAAATATAAGTAGAACCTATGTATATGCACAATCGAAGACCTATGAATGTACCCTTATAAATATAAGGAGAACCTATGTATATGCACCATCGAAGACCTATGAATGTACCCTTATAAATATAAGGATAACCTATATATATGCACCATCGATCATGTTACTCACTCCCGTCCTATTGCTGAGTGGACCTCAATTCAAGGATGTCTTTACCTAAAGTCGGGTAACTTCAATGCTTATTCACAGCACTTGCATCGCTTTGGCCTCCCGCTTCTCAATTACACATGGCTTTTGTCGGGGAGAATTTCCTTGCCGTGGTATGTGACCGCAAATTTTAGGCGGGTTTTCTACGGCCAGTTTACGGTCATTCACCGGCCGACGATACGACGCTTGTAGCTTTAATTGTAATGTTCCCTCACATCCCCTATCTACATCCTGGGTTTGGGAATCGCGCGGGAAAAACATGATTTGTCTTGATACGTTTTATCGCGTACACAATCCTGATTTCTACATTCATAATCCGGATTCTCATACAAGTAGTTTCACATTCATAATCCTGATTTCCACATTCAAATCCTGATTTCCACATTCATAATCCTGATTTCCACATTCATAATCCTGATTTACACATTCATAATCCCTATCCGCAGTTAGAAATCCCTAATCTTAATTCGTATGCACGTTGTTTCACATTCCTAATCTTGATTCGTGTGCACGTTGTTTCACATTCATAATCCTGATACGCGTACATTTTGTTCAACATTCATAATATCAGGATACTCTCCCATTTTATTTTGTTAATAATCGTTATACGCGCATACATTATATTGCATTGGTGATTTTGATACACGTGCAATTTGTTTGATGTTCATAATCCGGAAACGCGTGAACGTTGTTTTACAAACACAATAATGTTCTGAGCCTATCGAGTATAGGCTTTATCAGTGCAAAAATTGAATAATTTAATGCGTTTCGTGAAACATCAGTAACAGTTTCTTCGTATATCTCGCGCAGTCGTCCCTTGTCTAAAGATCGAACCATTTTCAACCCCGAATAAAATAGATGTAATTTGAACCTTATTTGGTAATTTCCTTCTCACAAGCGATCACTATTTTATTAAAATTTTTACCCATCTTCTGAAAATTCAGAAATGACGTACCACATACAAAATATTATTTATAAGCTTCCTCCCTGCAGCGTTTAAAACAAAATAAATTCTAAAATTGATTTTCAATTTGTTCCATAAATTTCTTAATTATAACGTATCGTTTAGCATATTAGCAAACACGTTGACTACGAAGTGGTACATATACGTACCACGAAATGTATTTCTCCAGGACGTAGTGGTATATAATTCAGGTTGCCTAAAATTGGCCAAATCCGAGAACAAAAAAGGCCAAAAAAGGCCGATGACTCAAAATATACTAGTTTTTTTTTTTGTAGGTTCCACTATAAAAATTCCATTCATTTTCTTTTTGCAGTATTTAAAATTTAATTAGGAAGTACCCCTATCATAAATTTTAGCCGGCCAACGCAATTGAGAAAAACTAAATCACGGAATTTGTCCGGAAAAAAATGACCGTCTGGCAACCCTGTTTAAAAACAGTACGTACAAAAAAATGAAATAATGATGAAGATGAAGCAATCGTAGTCAACGTGTTAACACGCTTTAATTAAGTCTAAATGAGGCAGTGTAGCTGGTCACGTTTTCCGGTGATGGGAGATAGCGCGAGACTGTCCAACCTCTTCAGATTTGCTCCTTAATTTCAACAAAAGCAAATGTTCGCGAAAGTTGAAACGTTCGCGTTTTAGTTGAGAGCAACTGAAGGAAATGTAATCTTGACATATTACTTTAACGGACAGTAATTATTAATTTTTAACTTCATATTACTCTAATACATTATATTATATAATTTGATCATATTATATGATATAACATACGGCTCCTGTAAAGTTTATTGGTTCACGAAGGGATTGAAATCGCGAGTTTTCTTGAACTTGAAAAAAATCTGCAAAATAAACATACTACGATATAAATATAATTGCTCATAAATTAGTACTGCACATAGCGCAAATAAGATAAGTTATATACTTTATTTCGAATAAAAACACACCAAAAACTTGAAGCAAGTGTAAATATTTAGATCGAGCTTCCTAACTAAACACGTACCGAATATTCCCTTCAACCAGGCAAGTCGAGTGCCAGCATCGAACTAAATCTAACACGTAGATTAGATTAAATTAATGTTTATTAAAATCTACTATAACTATATCTTATAGTTATAGTTATAACTATAATTATATACTATACGTCAACTATCACATCATTATAGGTATATAACTATCAGTTATATAACTATAACTATATACGTTATACGTCGTACGCAACTATAAGTTGCGTACGACACGTGCATGCGCATCAAGCGGAAAAATTTATTAAAGAATGTTCATGTAAGAACTTAGAATTTGACAGCTCCTTTTTTCAGAACGCAGCGTTTGGGTTTAAAGAAGCATTTTACAGAAACGAACGCAAATGGAAAGTGTGTTTTATGACAACTTACGTGACTAAAAACGTTTCTGTATGATAAAATAACCTTAAAAACGTGCTTCATTGTCGCTAACGTCGGGAAACGTATTTCGCGGTCTCTGACGCACAATAAACGTTTGGGCAATCATAAACTTGCTTTACGCTTACTAAGAACTTTTCTTACATCTTACTTGCTTACGCTGTGGAACTGCAAACTAACATGCCGGGCTCTAAAAAAATGCTACGGCCCAAATTGTGTGTATAGGGGCTATTAACTTGATAAATTTCTTTATTTTGCGATAAATAAAATGTAGAATCACGTGCACCCTGTAATAAATGTAGATAATAGAGTTTAAAGGACTTATGTTTCTTTTGGCTGTGATTGCTGGTAGAAAGTTACAGCGTGTGAAAGTTACGTGAGAATAAGCTTGATTACTTCCATATAACACAAACTTTTTTTTGACGGCATAAGCGTGGCCATGTTTTACAGCAAGAAATACATCTACCATAATTACTTTACGATCAATATTATGAACAATGAAGTGTTTACTTTGCTTAGTTGCTGCATGGTCCCCCTGTGTGAACGGATGCTCGTGTATAAAACATGGCACATGCTTCTCTGTGTTGAATATAAACATTGTGTGCTTATGCGCTTGTTGCTTACTCATCTAAATATGGTGCGATTTTAGCATTTATTTTTTAATTGAATATCATAATAAGTTTATTTTAATTTGAATAGGTACCATTAATTTAATTTGAATATGAAACGAAATTCAATAAGTTTAGTTTGCCTGATTGTTTTTAATTTCAGTCGTGCCTAACCCCACTGTAGATGGATAAGTTTAATTGATTGGATATTTTTTCATTGTAATGGCGTTATTACTTAGTATTTTTACAAGCGTTATCATTATTATGTAGGCATTATAGCATCGGTCATATGGAAGGCAGGCTTTCCTACATGGATTATTAAAAGCGGTCCTGAAGGCAGAAAAATTACTTGACCGCCGACCTTCCTGCCACACCCAACTCAGTGGCAACTGCCACTTGCCACTCACCCAGCCGACCTCGTGGCAGCTGCCACTTGCCACTCACCCAGCCGACCTCGTGGCAGCTGCCTCTTGCCACTCACCCAGCCCAACTCAGTGGCAACTGCCACTTGCCACTCACCCAGCCCACCTCGTGGCAGCTGCCACTTGCCACTCACCCAGCCGACCTAGTGGCAGCTGCCACTTGCCACTCACCCAGCCTACCTCGTGGCTGACACTCCATGGCAACTGCCACTTGCCACTCACCCAGCCTACCTCGTGGCCGGCAGTCCGTGGCAACTGCCACTTGCCACTCACCCAGCCGACCTCGTGGCAGGCACTCCGTGGCAGCTGCCACTTGCCACTCACCCAGCCGACCTCGTGGCAGGCACTCCGTGTCAGCTGCCACTTGCCACTCACCCAGCCCACCTCGTGGTAGGCACTCCGTGGCAACTGCCACTTGCCACTCACCCAGCCCACCTCGTGGCAGACACTCCGTGGCAACTGCCACTTGCCACTCACCCAGCCTACCTCGTGGCAGGCATTCCGTGGCAACTGCCACTTGCCACTGACCCAGCCCCACCTCGTGGCAGGCACTCCGTGGCAATTGCCACACCAAGCGAGTGGCTTGCCACCAGACACTCATTATCGTTGAATTTATCATTCATAATACGTCTTGTGACCGCAAATCCGTAGGAAATTTAGACTGCAACATCAATTATTTTCCCGCGCTGCTTTACATTTTTAGCGCATTTTATCATTTATGGAAAAAAGGCGCCATTGTGCTCGTCATTTCCGTCCGTCCGTCCGTGACTCCACGGACGGACGGACGAGAAATTGCGCTTTTCTGTCACTCACTGCAGTAAGTACTGATATAATTTTTTCCTTCTATGCCTATTTCGTTATATGCCTATTTCATTACCGGTATGTTTTTTTTTCGTTTTACCTTTGCTTTGTTCCACGTCTACTTCGCTCTACGTCCACTTCGTTCTACGTCTACTTCGCTCTGCGTCTACTTAGTTCAACGTCTACTTAGTTCTACGTCTACTTAGTTCTACGTCTACTTACTTCTACGTCTACTCCGTTCTACGTTTACTTCGTTCTACGTCTACTTCGTTTTACGGCTACTTCGTTCTACGTATACCTGGTTCTACGTCTACTTGGTTCTACATCTACTTCGTTCTACGTATACTCCGTTCTACGTCTATTTCGTCCTACGTCTACTTCGCTCTACGTCTACTTCGCTCTACGTCTACTTCGCTCTACGCCTACTTCGCTCTACGCCTACTTCGCTCTACGCCTACTTTGCTCTACGTCTACTTCGTTCTACGTCTACTTAGTTCTACGTTTACTTGGTTCCATATTTACTTAGTTCTACGTCTACTTAGTTCTACGTTTACTTAGTTCTATGTCTACTTCGTTCTACGTCTACTTAGCTCTACGCCTACTTCGCTCTACGTCTGCTTCGTTCTACTTCTGCTGCGTTCTACGTCTACCTCGTTCTGTGTCTGTAAAAAGCTAGCTATTATTCTGCGCATTTTTCATGAAAAAGCTGACTAAATTTTTGCGCACTTTTCCTAGTCTTTATATTGATACCCACAGAAAAGAAAGAACGCATCGCCACTTGAACAAAGTCTCACTAAATTTTCTGATTAATATCTGATTAATTAATATTATCTGATTAATAATATAAATTAATATCTGATTAATATGATTAACTTCGTTGCTCTGAGTAGATGCTGTTCGATCATAAAGCTCTTGTTTTTTGTAATGGCGTTTGTGTTATAAGATGGCTTAGCTATAATTCATCTTGGCCTTTATTTAGGCCTATGACGTATTTATAAAATATATAGGCCCATACCACATTTTTCTTGTCTACGGTTGCTTCAGCCACATTCCTAATATTTTGATATTTTTACAACTTATTTATTCGATGCTCATTCCGTATTCTCAGCTCCTATACTTTATTGTGTTAGTTAAACCTTAATATACCTACAATGTTTATTCATTAATAACATAATTTTAGTATTAAAACCGCTTCTATTCGTGATTCATTTAACAACTTTATAGTCTTTGAATGCCACGTTTTGTCAGTTGGGCTCAGTTGTTCTATTAGTTATCGAATATATTTCGGCTTTCATTATACCATTCAATTACAATGAATTTATTCAATGAATTATATTTATTTATTATCTTGCACGATTTTCGTTGTTCTGTTTAAAAATTTATTTACATATTAATGTTACAGATGTCTTGTAATTTTTTGCCACGATCCATTACCGTTTTTTTCTATGGGCATTTAATAATTAAAGAGACCTTTGGCATCTCTGGGAGACCCATGGTTTCGGCTTTAGGCTTATAGGCCTAAGTAGGTGCATGCCTTCCGGCCTATCTCATCTTGTAGGCTGCTAATACATGTATGGTCTCCCACACAGACACATTAATAACTCGGCCCGAGTGTGTGGCTGTGTAATCACTAATGCGACTTGTCTTTTTAGCGCATTTTCTCATTTATGGAAGAAATGCACTATTGTGCTCGCCATGTCCGTCCGTCCGTCTGTCTGTCTGTCCGTCTGTCCGTCCGTCTGTTCGTGACCTCAAGTTTTCGTCGACGAGAAAATGCGCTCTCTGTCACTCACTGCAGTGAGTACTGAGTTATATTTTTTTCATTATGGGATTACGAAACCATATCCACGACCGAACTTAATAACGTGGTCGTTTTAATGATAAACGTTTTCTATTTCAACGTACAGAGAACTTACAGTGGTCTTAGCAAGTACAAAATAATATAATTTAAATCTTCCCTGAAAATTGAGCATGGTAAAACTCAATATTAAGTGGACCTTTTCTCGAGGAAACAAAAATATTTCTAACTTAAAATATTGTATGGTGCGGCATTTATAATCTTAGATAATCATTTACTTGTAAGCTCGTTTCTACATGGACTTATAAATGATCGTTGTGCAAGATTATTGAAGTGATTATCTTTCAATCTTATGCCGGTAGAAAATTTTCCTATGTTGCTATTCAGAATATTTATATATTAAATTTTCGTACAGAAATCGTTGTGCGAGGTTATTTAAATTTGAATACTTCGCTAACAAGCGCATATCACGAAAAAATCTTTGTATGAAACTACAGTAATTTTTTTTATATCTTTATATATTTGTAAACAACTTAGTTTGATCGCTATTCAATCCTATTACACGCCGGTATCCACCATACATCGGACTTTGAATTGAACCTTTGTTTTATTGAATCAACGTTAATTCATCGACGTTCAACGCATGGTTGCTAAGCAACCGTATAATCGACACGGATTACCGAACGCCATATACACCTCGCTTGATATCGTCTCTTCGTGCACCAGTTTATTGATTACTATATGCAGCAACATATTGATTACTTTCAGACTTTTATTAATTTTTAATTATTATTTGTCGCAACTTATTGATTACTTTCAGACTTTAATGAATTTTTTTATTATTATTTGTCGCAACTTATTGATTATTATCATTATTATTATTATTTTATTATATTATTATCGCAAGTATTATTATTTGCCACAATTAATTGATTACCGTATGTTCGGTTTGTTATGAAATTTCTTTTAAAATGAAGCGTCTCCAAAAATAAACTCGAATTTATTTCACTAAACAAAGTATTGTCGCCAAAGTTTTTACGTATATTGGTTTGTCCTCTTGTTACAGTGTTGTGTTGTCAATATCCCGCGCATTTTGTTGCTGTGTTGCAGTGTTGCGTTGTCAATATCCCGCGCATTTTGTTGCTGTGTTGCAGTGTTGCGTTGTCAATATCCCTCACATTTTGTTGCTGTGTTGCAGTGTTGCGTTGTCAATATCCCTCGCATTTTGTTGCAGTGTTGCGTTGTCAATATCCCGCACATTTTGTTGCTGCCTTGCAGTGTTGCGTTGTCAATATCCCTCGCCGATCGACCAGCGTAACCCTCTCGTCGGCGCGCGTATACGCATCGATTGCACGCCATGAGGGCGTTGGCAGAATCCAAGCGCTTATTGTGTTCGTAAAATGCATATCGGTGCTTAAACATCAGCCTGACTGCGATGCGATATCTCATCAGCCATTAATGCTGATGAAATATTGCTACTACGTATATTGGCTGTGTTTAATGAGAGAAAAAAATCTTAGTTTAGTTCATAATCTTACTTCGCTTACATATTTTACGTTACTTCATGATCTTACTTTACTTCATGATATTACTTTACTTCATGATATTACTTTACTTCATGATATTACTTCACTTCATGATATTACTTCACTTCATGATCTTACTTTACTTCATGATCTTACTTTACTTCATGATCTAATTAACTTCATGTCTTACTTTACTTCATCATCATACTTTACTTCGTGATCTTACTTCACTTCATGATCTTACTTCACTTCTTGATTTACTTTACTTCACGCGAAAATCTTTCTGTGGATCGTTTACAGTAATTTGTAATCTAATCCCGTATTTAAATTGTTTTTTTATAAAAATGACGATAATAATGAATTTGTCTCGACCCTCGATTGTATCTAACACTCAGAGAAATAAGACGTTTATTGTCCAAGTAGTAATGCACTTTTAATCCTATAGTGTAGGCCATTTTGCAGTCTGTTTTGTACCGTTTTTTGCGTATATGGAAGTGCATCATTATTCCTTAATTTGGGTAAAAAAATGCGTAGCTATTCCGGAATTCGCGTAAAAAGTGCGTAGCTATTCGAGAATTTGCGTAAGAAAGTGCGTAACTATTAAAGAATTTGCGTAAGAAGGTGCGTAGCTATTCGGGAATTTGCGTGAGAAAATGCGTCGCTATTCGGAAATTTGCGTGAGAAGGTGCGTAGCTATTCGAGAATTTGCGTAAGAAGGTGCGTAGCTATTCGGGAATTTGCGTAAGAAGGTGCGTAACTATTCGAGAATTTGCGTAAGAAGGTGCGTAGCTATTCGAGAATTTGCGTAAGAAGGTGCGTAACTATTCGAGAATTTGCGTAAGAAGGTGCGTAACTATTAAAGAATTTGCGTAAGAAGGTGCGTAGCTATTCGGGAATTTGCGTGAGAATATGCGTAGCTATTCGGGAATTTGCGTAAGAAGTTGCGTCACTATTTGGACAATATGACCCATTCGTTTTTCTAATTGCAGTTTTGGCTATTCAAACGTCTTTCTGTTCCAATTTAGCCGCCCTAGCACCACAGTCTTGCTCGGTCGCCACGTGCGCTCAAGTATTTCAAGGGCAAATACAAGTTCCGCCCTCCACGCTACCTCTTCCATACGAACTTCCTGTCGTAATACGCAGACTTGGATCCTTGAAATACTGAAAATATGGGGTAATGTTTATTAGGGTAGCAGGTATTGATATTCTGGCTTCGATTTATTAAGAGTCGGTTAAGAAATGAATCCTTGAAATACTGAAAATATAGGTTAATGTTTATTAGGGAGGCAGGTATTAGTATTCTTGCTTAAATTTATTGGGAGGCAGTTAAGAAATGAACCCACGGAACGCATGAAAACATTTGTTCAACTTTATAAGGGTGGTGAATATCGCTGTCATGGCTCCGATTTATTTGGGGCAGTTTAGAAATGGATTGTAAATCCGGTGACCATGGTCGTTGAGACTTCAGAATATTTGTTTGAAGTTTAAGAATTTTTGTTTTCGATTTGTATCGAAATTTGTTTGCAAATTTATGCATTTTTTTCGCACTTAAACTTCTAACTCTATTTTTGAAATGATATTATGTTTTTCGCTGGTGAAATACTTGAAAAAAGGCTCTAAAATCTTTTTAAAATAGATTTTGTGATGAGAGGATATGTTTATATGATCCGTTTACTTTCTTTCATATTCTATAATATTTAAGAGCCAGAATATTTTTAACGGATATTCGTGGTCGCACAATGATGACAATAGCCTCTGTAATACATATGGCGAATGTGTAATCATCTCGAGTGTATTCACATGAATTATATTTTGAAACCGATTTGTTATTGACGCTTGCACTTAATGACATGACGTTTGCTAACTCATACTTTCGACTGTGATAGATTCTACAAATTCCTCTATAGTTGCAAAAAATGCCATCAAGTGGTTGTCTTCAAGCCGCACCATCAAGTGGCCGCCTTCAAGCCGGACCATCAAGTGGCTGCCTTCAAGCCGGACCATCAAGTGGCCGCCTTCAAGCCGGACCATCAAGTGGCTGCCTTCAAGCCGCACCATCAAGTGGCTGCCTTCAAGCCGGACCATCAAGTGGCCGCCTTCAATTGCCGGACTATCAAGTTGCTGCCTTCAAGCCGGACTATCAAGTGGCTTGATGTCATCGGACCATCAAGTGGCTTGATGTCATCGGACCATCAAGTAGCTGCCTTCAAGCCGCACCATCAAGTGGCTGCCTTCGTGTCGGACCATCAAGTGGCTTGATGTAATCGGACCATCAAGTGGCTGTCATCAAGCCTATCGTGCCAAGCAATATCTTGAAGCAGTTGGCGGAACGCTACCGTAGTCAGCAAATTCCAGCTTGACCTACATGCATTTTTTAGACGCAGATATCAATGGCTTCTTTCTCATGCAAGTAAACAACAATTAATGGGTATTATTCGCACGAACACTTTGACTAACATTATCAGGACCCATGAAAGGTTTCAGTGGTTATTGACGGGAAACAACTGGCGTTAAAACGGAAAATGTATTTTTTTTTGTATATTTTTCCTTCATGAGTCGCGGTTTTATGTCGTTCTCGTTGCGTTAATTTTATATGTCGTTTCCGTTTGTAAATTTTTCATTTGAAGGTTTCGACTCGACTAACTCGAATTAGGGCTTCGAAAACTTAACGATTAATTTGCCACGGCATTTCCCAGTAAAAAGAAAATAGAAAAAAACATATCTGCGAGAAAAATCTACATGGGACGAATTGTTAGTAGAAAAGCTTATCGAAATTATTTAAAAAAGTGAAATTAGCTATGGTCTGTTCGCGTGTCTCGCATTGTACGTCTGAAAAGCAGCTTACATTACTTTGCTGCGTGCTCTTGCATCTAAAATTCAAATTAAGTTAGCAGCAGAGCAATCCTATATTACCCTGGACCTTGCTAGCTAGGACTTGGCTTTGCTTGCCACATTACCCACACGCCGCTTCAGATTTCACTGCTACACATGTATACACACTCGTGTATGCACATTCACTGCTACACATGTATGCACACAGTCATGCTGACATATACAATAATAATCGAGTACACTGTTAGAAAAAACGGTGAAAAAACGGTCCCACCGGCATTTTAGTGGCCGGTCGTTCAGTGAAAATAAACTGTTTCGCCGTTTTTATCAGATGTTTTACGGATTTTTAGTGTAAAATTGGAATAAAAACGGTGACACGGTGTTTCTTTTCACGTACCGATCGGCCACTGAAACGCCGGTAATACCGTTAACGGGAATTTTTCTAACAGTGTATTTACACACGTATTTGAGGACATGCGATGTTCTTGTAAATATTAGATTAGTATTTTTCATTAAGGTTTTTAATGGCCACTTTTGACAAGACCTCTATTAGGAATCCGTAATACTTATTCTGATAAGTGATTCCACTAATCTGAATTGCCGGCTGGCAATTCTACATGGAAAGAAAGGTACGTGGTTCTTTTAGTCGTGGTTATTTTAGTGTTATTTATATTATTCATTTATTTATGTTATGTCATCGGTGCTGTATTTCTGCAGTGTCTTGGGCCACATGACGGCTTTATTTACTTATTATTTATTTATCGAATGGGCCCCGAAAGTGTTACTCGATCATATCTAAATATAACGAAGACATTGGTAGGAAGATTTGTATATAATGAAAACAATGCATTGTAGGAAGATTTATATATAATGAAAACATAATGCATGGTAATAAGATATTATTGAGATGTAGAGCGGCTTGACGCGACGATCGAGTAGCAGTAATAACAGTCGGCATTATAGCTTTCATTCTCGTTTATTGAGCGTTTTTTTAGTATAAGATGCGGCGTAAACCTGCTATAATCATTAATAAAGTTCTCATAATCGCGTTAAGCTGCTACAAGCGTACCAGAAGCTGCAGTAATCGAGATTATAGCTTTCATTATTGAGTCTCGAAAGCTACATTCGCACTTATCCTGCTGGATCAATATGTAACTCTGTGGTCGTAAATACCGCTGCTGCGAGTGTGTATTAAAATGACCCCAATTCAAAGTTATAGCGCTGAGAAAATTTTGAATTCCGAAGCATTATTTCTTGTTGAAGACCTGAAGCGGAACATTAAATTGAAGAATTTCATGAAATTCTAAAGATTTTACTTGTGGATGCTGGAAGTAGAAATTCAAATCAAGGACTATTATAAAATTCTGAAGATTGTGTTTGTGGATGCTAAAAGTAGAAATTTAAATCAAAGACTATCGTAAAATTATGACGATTTTGCTGTGGATGCTGGAAGTAAAAATTTAAATCAAAGACTATTATAAAATTCTAAAGAGTTTGCTTGTGGGTGCTAGAAGTAGAAATTTAAATCAGAGACTATATATAGTAAAATTCTGAAGATTTTGCTTGTGGATGCTAAAATTAGAAATTTAAATCAAAGACTATTATAAAATTCTGAAAATTTTGCTTATGGATGCTAGTAGCAGAAATTTAAATCAAAGACTGTCATAAAAAATTTTTGAAATTTTTTTTGTTTGTGAACTCGTGAAGGCAAAATTTGCATTAAAAGTAAGGAATATCATAAATACAGTAAATTTTTTCCTTGTGAAACGCCGTTGAACGTGCGGCTTAGGAGGTTCTATATACTATATAGGCAGGCTATAGGTTGCCTCTGATCTGACGCGGCCGTTATAGCGGTGTCAGATATAATATTAATTGACCGCGATATAATTGTCAATTAGCCGTCGGCGAAGCGTACAGCAATGATTTACCTGAATTATTTCTTCAGGCAAATCTTCTCTGGATTTCTTTTTGATTTATTGTAGAAATGGTGTGACGGGGGCATAAAATGCGTGTTTTTAACGAGTAATTTTATATATTCTAATTCGTAATTTTTTCTTATTTTCTTCCATAATTTTTACCGTGCTTAATTAATTGTGAAAAATATCGATGAGCGAGAAACTGAAGTGGTTTCCGGCGTACAGAAACAATTTTTCTCCCGCGGAAATGAAGTATTTTTCATTTTTGATACATCACTGAATGTTATTCATATTATACAATATTTTATGAAGCTTCAAACTTTTGCAATTTAGTTTGATTTTTCTTTTGTGAATCGTTGTCAAATTTTTGTTATTTCGAGAAATGTTGAAAAATTTTCTCGTTCATTTCGAGCTGATTAGGTTCGTTCTTGTTTCTGCTCTCCGAGCTTAAATAATAGCGCAGTGATTTTATAATTCAATCGTATTCCTGGCTGGCTGTTCATGCAAGCTTAATAAGTTTCATGAATATTCCAGCGACATTAAGTCCGTCTGATGAAGAAATCAGAATTGTTTTCGTACGCGTTCGCTCAGGTTCTAACTTGTATTAGAAAAAGCATTTGTTAGTCTTGTGTTATTTTTTTGGTTAAAGTTGTTGGTGTTTGGCCGGTGAAGTTTCGGGTTATGGCAAAAATCCAATTTTAGTTTCGTAGAGCAAGAAGACTTACTTTTTAGCGCATTTTCTCATTTATGGAAAAAAGGCGCTATTGTGCTCGTCATGTCCGTCCGTCTGTCCGTCCGTTTGTCCGTGACTTCACGTTTTCGTCGACGAGAAAATGCGCTCTCTGTCACTCACTTCAGTGAGTACTTACTGAGTTATATTTTTTTGGTCTATATAAGCGCACACTCGAGCGAGATATAGAAGCCCGTGTTTCAATAAACTCGGTGAAACTAGTTTGGTATCGCATGTTTAAATTGCATTTAAATTAAACGTGCTTTTGTTCCATGATGCAGTTTGGGTATGAAGGTAAATATTGTCCTGTCATCCCACTGATAAAAACCCTCGCTGTAATAGTCTGTTGCAGGTTTTTTTTATGGACGAAATTGATCTATACGATACCTGTTATTTACGATACTTGTTATTTACGATACCTGCATGTTATTCGATACCTACCTGTATATTTACGGACACATACGATGCCCGTATACCTTTGTTGAATGATCTTCAATTTATTACTACTTCATTTAGTTTCATATTCAGCTCAGACTTGAAATGAGTGATCTAAGTAATTAAAGTGATTATGAATTAGCAAGTTATAATTTTCGTGAAAAAACGTTGGTTTCGCACCACCGTCTCGTCACTAGCAGCGTCGCCCAACAGGCCATGCATATGCCAGAGGCAGTTAAGTTATCTTTTCTTATCAGCTTAGAGGGGCGTCTGAACGACCATGCGAACCTAGCATTGCACGACATGCGTGCATTCTGTGCATACCTATGCTTGCATGTGTGAGCATACCGTGCATTTCATGCAGTCATGCCAGCTGTGCTGGATATAGGCATACTTCGTGTATTCTATGCACAGTCGTGACAGCTAAGATTGGTACCTATGCATTCTATGCACAGTCGTGATAACTGTGCCTAAATACAGGCATACTGTGCCTTTTAGGCACAATTCTTTCAGCTGTGCTCGCTTACAGGCACTCTTTGTGCATTCTATGCACAGTCGTAAAAGCTATACTCGGTATGCATTCTATGCACAGTCGTAAAAGCTATGCTTGGTATGCTTTCTATGCACAGTCGTAAAAGCTATGCTTGGTATGCTTTCTATGCACAGTCGTAACAGCTAAGCTTGGTATGCATTCTATGAACAGTCGTGACAGCTGTACTCGCATGCGGGCATACTGTGCATTTTATGCACAGCCATGCTTGCTATGTCTTTTATACATGGTTGTGAAATTCGTATCATTTGTATACTTATCCTGTACGAGCAAAAACGTTTCACCTCTTCATATTGATTATTCATTTAATATAATCGAACTCTTTCTATTCACAATATTCACTCGTATGCTTGCCCAATTAAAAAATTTCCCGCGTGCACAAATAAAATAAATCAGGATAGTGAAATAATTTTCTCAAAATTTCGGTTAATATCGTCAAACTTTTTTTTTCGCTATCTTGACACGTATTCCAATTTTTTGAAATCTATTTATGAATTGCAGAGGTAAATCCGGGTTCAGAACTGATAGTGGTATAGATCCCTCAATGTCTCGGTCAATTCCATGAAGCGTGATGCATTGTTCCACCGCGCGTTGGCTTTAACATAACATAACATAACATAGTGATGTCGGCGCTGCAGTGTAGGCCTGATGTGACCTGTCGCCGATTCTTTTCTTTTTCGTGCCTTGTTCACAGAAGATCTAAAATCGTGTCATTTGACCGGATATTTTCATGACTGACGATAGTTTGAAGTAGCTACTAGACTTCCACCGGGTTCGATATGGTGCTAGGCATTTCAAATCTGAACATATATTTTTCCATAGCTTTATCTAGTCTGTTCTTGAACGCGTTCATACTTGGAGCGCCAAACCGAATGCAGTTTCGTTTCGGCTGCCTTTCTTCTTCTGCTCCGCTGCTTCTGGCCGATCTTGCGTGGCTGACATCCAACTTACGCAAAACGAATCGAGTTATCCATGCGCAGATTGCCTGCACACGAATTCGTGAATATTTGAACCAGTTTCCGAGTGCATTATTTTCCTTTCTACTTACCCGGATGAGAATTTTGTATAATTGCGAATCGAGACCGGTTGTTATATCGTGAATACCTGCAGTCTCATGCGTGATTATTTAAACGGGTTTTCGAGTGCATTATTTTCATTTCTATTTACCCGGACGAGAATTTTGTAAAATTGTGGATCGAGACCGGTTTTTATATCGTGTATACCTGTAGTCACATTCGTGATTATTTAAACGGAATTTTCTGAATTTTCTAGTGAAATTGTAGATCGAGACAGGTGCATGAGTATGACCGGTACGATGATGAAAAAGTAATTAGTGATTATTTAGTGATAAGCTAACGCGACAAATTGTGATTGAATTTTTCTCCAATCTTGTACGCAAACTAGTTCCCATTCGGCGTTGCTTGGCTTGGAATATTATTGAGTTATTATCTTGTATGTAATGACGCAATGCTGTTTTCACGCTTATAGTTTATTAATTTTACTAACTCACTTTCCGCACTCTTTTAAAATAATGAGTCTTAACACAACAACCTATCAAGTGGAATACTCGCTTAGTTTCATAAATCCTTTTCCTTACGAAAATTAACACATTTGTATAGAATCATGTGAATTATCAGCAAAAATAATAATTTATGTTCTTGCTGTACAATACGCCTCAGGTTTAGCAGCCGTTGGCTTCTCAGGCGCGCGTCCTGTTTTACCATGATGCAATAATTACGCAATCGTTCTCTGCAAGACAGACAATCATTGCAGACAGCAATGATTGCTGTCTACAAAGCTTGTGGGTCTTGATAACTGTTTGTTTTACAGATATCTTGCTATATGTTTGTCCCAGTATGGCAGGGTCTCGTGCAAAGACCTACGATTATAACGGGTTTTTATTTGTATTAGCAAAGAAGCAGATATTCGACCTCGTTTCGTACCTTATTTTTTTTTTGTCTGCCCCGGCATATATATGGTGTTTTTACTGCGATCAATGTTAAAATATGAGGTACGTTAAATATTTGATTTAATAAAGATGATTTGGCTAAGCGACTGCATTCTGTTACAGTTATCAATTTATGTTGAAATGTAAAGTACGTCATCGTACTTTTTATTAATTTTAGTTTCACAAATAATTTCCGATTTTCTTCCAGTAGTGTCAATGTAATAAGTACTTTCTAAATGTGTTACCGATGCTGCTTTGGCCCCTGTATATAGCTCAATTCTTTAAATCGAAGTTCTAATTTTTATGAATGGAAGTCCTTCACTATTTCTTCCCGTTAATTTATTGGCCCGGTGCTGTGTCACCGTTCGTTTTGTCGAAGTTTTCCAATATCCACATATTGCTATGCCGATTTTTTGAAAAAGGGCAGGTGGCTATCAAATTCACCTAAACGCTTTTTTTATTCGATACTTTTGATCGATAGCACCATACATTTTTGTCTTATAATATAACATTAGCACTTGACGATATTCTTATTATGAGTAAAACATAACACAAGAAAATATAACGTAATTGTTTCCCTGCGAATGACTGTGCGGCAATGTTGCACAAGCAAAAAGTTCTTGTATCTTTGGGCCTTTGTTCTCTGACGATGTCGTAGCCCCCCAGTTTTTGATGAGCCAATTTTCTACTGTTATCGCGCGTCCGAAAACAACTGTAGGGACATTGTTAGTACCAACATTATTGTTGTCGTGTAAAGGACATCTTGGTGAGTGGACATCTTGGTGAGTGGACATCTTGGTGAGTAGACATCTTGGTGAGTAGACATCTTGGTGAGTGGATATCTTGGTGAGTGGACATCTTGGTGAGTGGACATCTTGGTGAGTGGACATCTATTATCTCGCCCAAAAGATGACATCTTATCGCGAGTGGATGGTCGCCAGCACAAAAAAACTTTTTTTATATAGCTACCTTTAGCGTTTCCACGAGCGCCAGCAGAAATGTTTTATGTAAAGGGTTGCAAGAACAGTCACGAATGATTTTAACGTCAATCCCAATTCACATAAATGTATGGGGTATTTATGCATCCATTTTAATGCATCATTGGACGCACAGAAAGAGATTTGTTCCAAGATATCTTGGAATGCAACGCGCAGTTCCTGTGAACAAAATAAAATATTAGTTTGATCGGGTTTAAGCTTTGTGCAAACTAATAAAGCTTATTATGATTAACCTTAAGTATTAGGTATTTTTGTATTTGTATTGCCGATTCTTTTACCCTTTGTCTATACAATATCTTATGTGTGCGATTACTTCGCCAGAATCAAGGTGTGCTGTGTCACGAGTGTAACACTGTAAAAAGTACATTGTAGTTTAAAAGACAGACGGTATTTTTTCATTAAGGAAGCTTTATTGTTGTTTGCGTCCAATCTTTCAGCTTCGTTTCGCTTGGTTTACTATACGTAAAATGCTTGGGAATTGCGGTAAAATAACTACCACGTTTAAACTAGGATATAAAAGTGCTCTGTTTTTCTTGTAAACTCTCGTTTCTTGTGAATACTTTAGAGTGGGCGAAAAACATGTTTGTTTTCGGATTTTATTAGTGCATAATACCATCCAGGATTTTACTCCTGCTCTCAAATTTTCACGAATAATAAAAACTGTCATTTTACTTTTTTTTACAAATTCACAAGTAAAATGTTCACGTATTCCCAAATTTAGGCATGTGATGCAACACGTATCCATGCTACGTACATAACATATCCATGCTACGTACTTAGCGTATCCATGCTACGTACTTAGCGTATCCATGCTACGTACTTAGCGTATCCATGCCACGTACGCAACATATCCATGCTTCGTACTTAGCGTATCTATGCTACGTACGTAACATATCCATGCTACGTACGATAACATATCCATGCTGCGTACGTAACATATCCATGCTACGTACGATAACATATCCATGCTTCATGCTACGTACGTAACATATCCATGCTACGTACGTAACATATCCATGCTACGTACGTAACATATCCATGCCACGTACGTAACTTATCCATGCCACGTACGTAACATATCCATGCTCCGTATGTAACATATCCGTCTTTTTATCGTTCCAAACTGGGTCGGGATAACACAGACAATGGCAAAAAGTGCATCGATATTTAGACAAAGTCTCACTCATTTGTCTGGGTGTCAGTTGGAGGGACTCCTGTTGTTTTTCCTCCGCAAGAGAAGGAAAGAAAGCGGAACTGGACGCGGTTGGTTGCGTCCGCGAAACAGAGCGCTGGTGCGGATAATACACGATCATTGTTATATTATAGTTATTATTTATTGAACGAGGACTTAAGATTAATACGAGTAATTTCATATCGACATTATATCTTTTTTTGACGATGGTCTGAAAAAAAATGGTCAATAGTGGTAAGGGTCCAATAGTGGCAAGGAGAATTGAAATTAATTCAAATACGGAGCATCTTGACTCAAACACGAATTAAAAACAAAAATGACAAGCTTTATAGTATATGAACTTGAGTTAAAAATGTCTTTGTTATATATATTATATTATTTACCAATTTTTCCTAGCTCATAAACGAAGGACCTTAATTTTAGGTAATTTTCGAAAAAATTATAAATATTTGTAACTTGAAAGTGTTTCACAATGTACATTGAAACGATGTTATTTAGCTATTATTAAAAACCTGTCTCATATGTCGAAATTCGTGCTGTTCTTTGTTGTTAATTATTCTACTTATTATACTGGAACTTCAATTAGTTCTTAACTACCGTAACCTGAAGCAATTAGACCTTAATTACCCTAACCTGAGACAATTAGACCTTAATTACTCTAACCTGGAGCAATTAGTCCTTACTACCCTAACCTGAAGCAATTAATCCATAACTACCCTAACCTGGAGCAATTAGTCCTTAACTACTCTAACCTGAAGCAATTAGTCCTTAACTACCCTAACCTCAAGCAATTAGTCCTTAACTACCCTAACCTGAAGCAATTAGTCCTTAACTACCCTAACCTGAAGCAATTAGTCCTTAACTACCCTAACCTGAAGCAATTATAGTCCTTAATTTAGCAATTATAGTCATAATTTAACCTGAAAACATGCCCGGAACCTCTAACGTTATTGCAATGCGCATTATTCAATGCTTATGTCTGCTTGTTAGGCCTGTATTTTAACGTAATTACTCTATTTGCAGTCGATCTTCAATTATTCGTGAGGCTGTGACCCTAAAGATGAAGTCATGGGAACCTTTTAAAAACCCTGAGCTTTTCTCGCCTGCGTTTAAATCTTTACTGCGCGATGGACGTGTTTTGGAAAGGTATTTTTTTAGCGCATTTTCTAATTTATGGCAAAAAAGGAGCTATTGTACTCGTCATGTCCGTCCGTCCGTCCGTCTGTCTGTCCGTCCGTCCGTCCGTCCGTCCGTCCGTGACTTCACGTTTTCGTCGACGAGAAAATGCGCTCTCTGTCAATCACTGCAGTGAGTACTGAGTTATATTTTTTAAACCTGAATTTCAAGTTAGTCGTCAGTTTGTAAACCTATATGACGAATGCATGGGAACCAATTAGCGCCATTGAAGCGTGCGCAGCATTTGATGATCCCTGATGGCGTTCGACGCTCGGTTGCTGGTGGACGCGTTTTGAGAGGTAATTATAGATGACAAATTTAATATCAAGTTAATCAACAGGTTGTGACCTCAAGACGAAGGCATGGGAACCTGTTAACGCGATTACATATCAGCGCGTGATTCATTGAGCGATTCTTGACTACGTCTAAAGCAAAGACACTAAAAACAAATTTATATTAACAAATTCTTTATAGTTGTACTAGGGAGCTATCAAAATCTACTAAAAGCTGTTTTTGTACTACCATTAATTGAACTTTTTTCACTCATATTTCCTTAGATTTCTAATTTACGGAAGCACTTCTGTGTTATATTCTTTAGCAATTTTATTGCCGTTTCCGTAAAATATGAATTATTTCGGTTTTGATTACTATATACGTGATGCGATTACGTTTAATTTTTATTGGCCGCAAAGCAAAGTAAACTGACTGAGATAATTATGTAACTTGGATCGGTATTATAGAATTTTAGTTGTTGGCTTTGGTTATGAAAAAACTTCTAATATTCGAGTAAGAAATTATCAACTCTTTGGATAGTTTGCACTAGCGAACCCGTCGAAAGTTACACTAAATTTCTGCAATTTAGACCAAATTCCAACAAGAGGCTAAATTTCTACCAAAACGAACTTCTCCAACCGTTCCGCACGGTTAAGTTTCACGCTCGGTTTTTCCAAAGGTTAGACAGAGACGTGCAAAGGTTTAGATCACGTGTATTTCTCAAGCGTGTACACTTACTTTCATTGTACGTAGAAAATTAACGACGCATGGGCCCATACTTTCAAAAAAAAGTTAAGAGATCGTAAGTTCATCAGCCAATCATTGCCGGCCTTTCAAGCAAAATCCACCAATCATAGACAAGAAAATTGAGCGTAAGTACTTACGTTCACTTAGCGATGAAAGTATGGCCCCTGATCCGTAGATCTGAAAACTGCGGCGGATTTGATGACACATCGTGAGCTGTAATTACGTAACCCGACACCTTCACTGCCATGTTTAATGACGCGGTGAGTAGGGTGATGATTTTGCTGCTGATTTGGGAATTTGCTTTGATGAGACTGGTGTTGATGTCGCTCCTGTTGATGATGAGTCTGGTGTTGATGTCCTTCCTGTTCATTGCTGTTGCTCCTGTTGCATTGCTGTTGATGTTGCTCCTGTTGCACTGCTGTTGATGTCGATCCGGTTGCACTGCTGTTGCTGTTGCTCCTGTTGCATTGCTGTTGCTCCTGTTGCATTGCTGTTGCTCCTGTTGTATTGCTGTTGCTCCTGTTGCATCGCTATATCAGTTATGTCAATTCGCTAGCACGGCCGCGGCTGGCGATGTTACTTCTTTTAACCGCTGTTGTTGACGTTCTTGATATGTATGCTGCTGATGATATAGTATATCCCTAATGATATAGTATATTCCTAATGATATAATATATTCCTAATGATATAGTTTATTCCTAATGATATAGTATATTCCTAATGATATAGTGTATTCCTAATAATTTAGTGTTTTGCTAATGATATATACTGCTGATGATATATCCTGCTACTGATATGTTCTTATAGTGATATATACTGATGATGCTGATCTTACTGTTAACAGGTAATCCATGTTCGCATCATATTCATGCTGGTGGTAATTTTTATTCGTTTATTCTCACGTTTAAAAATCCAAGCAATATTTGTTTAGTATTCAGTCGATGAAATGAATACAAATAAATGTTAATATATATCTTTAGATCATTTAGATAACAACTTATTTATAAAAATACACACTTAATTTGCTCACTTAGGAGTTATCTACTGAATAGTTCATTTTCAATAAATGATGTCGATTTTTCCCGCCGCAGCCAACACTTTTTCCTTGATAATTCGTTAAGTATTCAGTTGATGGTGAAATGAATACAAATGTATTATAATATATATCTTAAGATCATTTAGATAATAGCTTATTTATCATAAATAAACACAATTTTTTCACATGAGGGTTAACTACTGAATCGTTCATTTTCAATAAATGATGTCGATTTTTTCCGCCGCAGCTAACGCTTTTTTCCTGCTAAAAATCCAAACAAAATTTGTTTAGTATTTAGTCAATAAAATGAATACAAATGTATGTTAATAAATATCTTTAGAACATTTAGACAATAGCTTATCTATAAAAATAACACATAATTTGCTTACTTATATATAGGAGTTATTTACTGAATAGTTCATTTTCGATAAATGATGTCGATTTTTCCCGACGCAGCTATAACACTTTTTTCCTCCGTTGCAAGACGGCGAAGTCCGCAAAGCGGGCTCAATTTGTGCAATTTACCGGACCAGCCTCCCGTGAAGCGTGGATCTCCGTTTCTTTTCCGTTATTTTGCGATCGGCGGATGAGACAGCGCTAAGTTTGTGTAAGATTACGACGCTGAATTATCCCGGAATTCATTTAAAAATGGCGCGAATATAATCGGTTCGTTCTCGAAAATTTTTAGGTTTAATATCTTTTTAGATTAGACATACGTCAATTCTTTGGAAATGATATATTGAGTTTGTTGCATTTTGATTTATAATTTATTGGAGACTAATTAATGTGCAAGTTTCTAGGATGATTGTTCAAGTGTGTATGCAAATTCTTGTTTATGTCTACGAAACCTTTAATGGTTAAGTTACTTTAGTAATTGGCATTTAATGGGATCACTTGATCACTTCCATGAAGAATTGTTAGTTACTTGTAAATAATCGATTACTTTTATGGGAAATATTTCGTTTTCTCCTCAAAATATATAATTTATATTTTTCCTTGAATCTTCGTTCCTTTCTCGCGAATCATCGTTCGTTCTCCGTGAATCTTTGTTCTTTTTTCGTAAAGAATCGAGAATCGATCGTCAAGGTGTTCAATTTTAAAAACAAAAAGGTTTTAGGATGATCGACTTACACCACCCTGTCGCGTCAATTCTAACAAAGAAAATTAATTATTCTTCGCTGTCGTCTCAAACGAGGAAGCGCGTTTAATAATTTTTTTTTAACGTCGGTTCACAAAAAAAATTGACGTTATTGTACTGTATTTTTGACGTTATTGACGCTACTGTAAATTGACGTTATTGTACTGTATTTTTTTTTATTTTACTTTTTGCAAAAAAAACAAGCCGTGCATCTCTGTGATACACCAATGTTTATTTAAAATTCGACCGTTTCTTTACGTATAGAATGAGCAATTTCGTAAATTGTCAAATATTTCCATGAATTGCCGACATTATCGCAGAAATTGAGTCTTTTTGTAAATCACGAGCTATTTGCTAAATCACCAAGAGTTTCCGTCAATCACAAGCGCTTTCGTTAATTGCGTTATTCGATAGTTTTAGCGAAGAACTAATGTTAGGGTGCTAGCGTTGTGTGTGGTCGCTCTTCACGCACCGGGGAACAACCCCTAACAAAATTTAGAGTCGCCCCAGCTTCTGGTAATCCAAATCAGAAGCTGCCGCGTCTATAAATTTTCACTGGGTAACAAAATTTAGAGTCGCCACAGCTTCTGGTAATCCAAATCAGAAGCTGCCGCGTCTATAAATTTTCACTGGGTA